>NW_022983338.1:47806-129315 GCF_011762595.2 Tursiops truncatus
TTTTCCTATGCTTTCAATGCAATTCCAGTCTACCTCTTAAATCGGTTTTCCTGCAATTCTGCCCCTCTTTCAAGTCCTCTTGGCAGCCTTACTTCAGTCTATTTTTGGACGATAGCTGTCATTTATAACTCTGCAGGTTTGTGAATTACAGTGCCCCTGAGCTCCTTTCTTCAACTCGCTTTCTTGTGAGCTGGCCGCAACACCGCAGGATGGCTTCAGGCCCTAATCTGGTTCCGGCACGGCACGCTGAGCCTTTGGTTATTTCCTCTTCCTGGTGGGAAATGAGAGTTAAATTTGCCCGTCCAGACACCTCCAGCTAGTCTCTCATTGGTTCTCGCTATTCCTGTTCATCTTCCGCAGAAATTGCAAACTGGGCCAAACAGGAGGTTAAGGCGCTGACTCTCCAAGTGGGGAGAGTGTTAGTAAAGCGTCTGGAATGTTGCACCCGAGTACCAGGGGAGGAAAACTGAGACATATTTGAACACGTCTCCCGTTCACATGGTTGATCATACTCTGGGTTCCACATGCATGTTTTAGCTGAAGGAAGAATACCTTAAACCTGGAGAGTTGAGACCCGTGGAATGGGTACCATGCAATATGACTTCAAAGGGTCTTCATTTGCTCACCGAACCTCTCCAATCCTATCACTGCTGCGTTTATGCCCCTGTACACATGCTTGATTCTCTTTCGGAGACATAGCAATCCATAGGTTTTAAGATACTTACTAGTCAGGTACATTCTTAGGCGTTTAATATGCGGTGTTGAGTCCATTTCGTTGAGCAAGGAGTAGCTCTTGTCTATTCCATATTTGGCTTAAGGAACTTTATCTGTGCTCATTTCAATCTCTGGTTTTATGCAGCACCCCAACTCACCTTTCCCCTTAAGCAAGCATAAGTTGGTTTTCTAAATTTGAGACCCTGTTCTGTTCTGTAATTCAGTTCCTGTGTAGCCAAGTTTACATTCCGTGTATTACTGATATCTTATGATGTTTCTTTTTCTGTGTGACTTATTTCAGTTAGAATCATCATACCTGAATCCACTCATTGTGCTGCTAAGGGCCTGATGACATAGATTTCATTGCTGAGTGATATTGCTTTGTAAGTAAATACCACAACTTCTTTATCCATTTTTCACTTTCTGCGATGTTGAACTTGTACTGTAAACGAGGTTCTTGTAAACAGAGCCGTCCCAAACTTTGGGGTGGCTGTGTCTTTTTGATTTTAATTTCCCTAAGCTATAGGACCATAAGTGGAAGTGCCCTAGGCTCTGTTGCTTTGTTTTTTAGATGTTTCAGGAAACACCATACACTTCTCCCGAGTGTCTGTTGGCAATTTACATCCCGCCCATCAGCATAACAAGGCTCCCAGTTCTCCATGGCCTGTCCTGCCTTTCTGGATTTTACACTTTTTTCAGATGGCCCTTTTGACCGGGGGAAGTGAGACTTCATTGTAGTGCAGATTTCCTTTGCAAGCTTGCTTGGTTGGCCAAAAAGGGCGTATGCGTTTTTTCCTGAATATATTCAGGAAAAAACGCATACGCCCTTTTTGGCCAAGTGCATCATTGTGGACGTTCTGCCTCTTTTCCTATGCTTTCAATGCAATTCCAGTCTACCTCCTGAAATCGGTTTCCTGCAATTCTGCCCCGCTTTCAAGTCCTCTTGGCAGCCTTACTTCAGTCTATTTTTGGACGATAGCTGTCATTTATAACTCTGCAGGTTTGTGAATTACAGTGCCCCTGAGCTCCTTTCTTCAACTCGCTTTCTTGTGAGCTGGCCGCAACACCGCAGGATGGCTTCAGGCCCTAATCTGGTTCCGGCACGGCACGCTGAGCCTTTGGTTATTTCCTCTTCCTGGTGGGAAATGAGAGTTAAATTTGCCCGTCCAGACACCTCCAGCTAGTCTCTCATTGGTTCTCGCTATTCCTGTTCATCTTCCGCAGAAATTGCAAACTGGGCCAAACAGGAGGTTAAAGGCGCTGACTCTCCAAGTGGGGAGAGTGTTAGTAAAGCGTCTGGAATGTTGCACCCGAGTACCAGGGGAGGAAAACTGAGACATATTTGAACACGTCTCCCGTTCACATGGTTGATCATACTCTGGGTTCCACATGCATGTTTTAGCTGAAGGAAGAATACCTTAAACCTGGTAGTTGAAACCCGTGGAATGGGTACCATGCAATATGACTTCAAAGGGTCTTCATTTGCTCACCGAACCTCTCCAATCCTATCACTGCTGCGTTTATGCCCCTGTACACATGCTTGATTCTCTTTCGGAGACATAGCAATCCATAGGTTTTAAGATACTTACTAGTCAGGTACATTCTTAGGCGTTTAATATGGGTGTTGAGTCCATTTCGTTGAGCAAGGAGTAGCTCTTGTCTATTCCATATTTGGCTTAAGGAACTTTATCTGTGCTCATTTCAATCTCTGGTTTTATGCAGCACCCCAACTCACCTTTCCCCTTAAGCAAGCATAAGTTGGTTTTCTAAATTTGAGACCCTGTTCTGTTCTGTAATTCAGTTCCTGTGTAGCCAAGTTTACATTCCGTGTATTACTGATATCTTATGATGTTTCTTTTTCTGTGTGACTTATTTCAGTTAGAATCATCATACCTGAATCCACTCATTGTGCTGCTAAGGGCCTGATGACATAGATTTCATTGCTGAGTGATATTGCTTTGTAAGTAAATACCACAACTTCTTTATCCATTTTTCACTTTCTGCGATGTTGAACTTGTACTGTAAACGAGGTTCTTGTAAACAGAGGCGTCCCAAACTTTGGGGTGGCTGTGTCTTTTTGATTTTAATTTCCCTAAGCTATAGGACCATAAGTGGAAGTGCCCTAGGCTCTGTTGCTTTGTTTTTTAGATGTTTCAGGAAACACCATACACTTCTCCCGAGTGTCTGTTGGCAATTTACATCCCGCCCATCAGCATAACAAGGCTCCCAGTTCTCCATGGCCTGTCCTGCCTTTCTGGATTTTACACTTTTTTCAGATGGCCCTTTTGACCGGGGGAAGTGAGACTTCATTGTAGTGCAGATTTCCTTTGCAAGCTTGCTTGGTTGGCCAAAAAGGGCGTATGCGTTTTTTCCTGAATATATTCAGGAAAAAACGCATACGCCCTTTTTGGCCAAGTGCATCATTGTGGACGTTCTGCCTCTTTTCCTATGCTTTCAATGCAATTCCAGTCTACCTCCTGAAATCGGTTTCCTGCAATTCTGCCCCGCTTTCAAGTCCTCTTGGCAGCCTTACTTCAGTCTATTTTTGGACGATAGCTGTCATTTATAACTCTGCAGGTTTGTGAATTACAGTGCCCCTGAGCTCCTTTCTTCAACTCGCTTTCTTGTGAGCTGGCCGCAACACCGCAGGATGGCTTCAGGCCCTAATCTGGTTCCGGCACGGCACGCTGAGCCTTTGGTTATTTCCTCTTCCTGGTGGGAAATGAGAGTTAAATTTGCCCGTCCAGACACCTCCAGCTAGTCTCTCATTGGTTCTCGCTATTCCTGTTCATCTTCCGCAGAAATTGCAAACTGGGCCAAACAGGAGGTTAAAGGCGCTGACTCTCCAAGTGGGGAGAGTGTTAGTAAAGCGTCTGGAATGTTGCACCCGAGTACCAGGGGAGGAAAACTGAGACATATTTGAACACGTCTCCCGATCACATGGTTGATCATACTCTGGGTTCCACATGCATGTTTTAGCTGAAGGAAGAATACCTTAAACCTGGAGAGTTGAAACCCGTGGAATGGGTACCATGCAATATGACTTCAAAGGGTCTTCATTTGCTCACCGAACCTCTCCAATCCTATCACTGCTGCGTTTATGCCCCTGTACACATGCTTGATTCTCTTTCGGAGACATAGCAATCCATAGGTTTTAAGATACTTACTAGTCAGGTACATTCTTAGGCGTTTAATATGCGGTGTTGAGTCCATTTCGTTGAGCAAGGAGTAGCTCTTGTCTATTCCATATTTGGCTTAAGGAACTTTATCTGTGCTCATTTCAATCTCTGGTTTTATGCAGCACCCCAACTCACCTTTCCCCTTAAGCAAGCATAAGTTGGTTTTCTAAATTTGAGACCCTGTTCTGTTCTGTAATTCAGTTCCTGTGTAGCCAAGTTTACATTCCGTGTATTACTGATATCTTATGATGTTTCTTTTTCTGTGTGACTTATTTCAGTTAGAATCATCATACCTGAATCCACTCATTGTGCTGCTAAGGGCCTGATGACATAGATTTCATTGCTGAGTGATATTGCTTTGTAAGTAAATACCACAACTTCTTTATCCATTTTTCACTTTCTGCGATGTTGAACTTGTACTGTAAACGAGGTTCTTGTAAACAGAGCCGTTCCAAACTTTGGGGTGGCTGTGTCTTTTTGATTTTAATTTCCCTAAGCTATAGGACCATAAGTGGAAGTGCCCTAGGCTCTGTTGCTTTGTTTTTTAGATGTTTCAGGAAACACCATACACTTCTCCCGAGTGTCTGTTGGCAATTTACATCCCGCCCATCAGCATAACAAGGCTCCCAGTTCTCCATGGCCTGTCCTGCCTTTCTGGATTTTACACTTTTTTCAGATGGCCCTTTTGACCGGGGGGAAGTGAGACTTCATTGTAGTGCAGATTTCCTTTGCAAGCTTGCTTGGTTGGCCAAAAAGGGCGTATGCGTTTTTTCCTGAATATATTCAGGAAAAAACGCATACGCCCTTTTTGGCCAAGTGCATCATTGTGGACGTTCTGCCTCTTTTCCTATGCTTTCAATGCAATTCCAGTCTACCTCCTGAAATCGGTTTCCTGCAATTCTGCCCCGCTTTCAAGTCCTCTTGGCAGCCTTACTTCAGTCTATTTTTGGACGATAGCTGTCATTTATAACTCTGCAGGTTTGTGAATTACAGTGCCCCTGAGCTCCTTTCTTCAACTCGCTTTCTTGTGAGCTGGCCGCAACACCGCAGGATGGCTTCAGGCCCTAATCTGGTTCCGGCACGGCACGCTGAGCCTTTGGTTATTTCCTCTTCCTGGTGGGAAATGAGAGTTAAATTTGCCCGTCCAGACACCTCCAGCTAGTCTCTCATTGGTTCTCGCTATTCCTGTTCATCTTCCGCAGAAATTGCAAACTGGGCCAAACAGGAGGTTAAAGGCGCTGACTCTCCAAGTGGGGAGAGTGTTAGTAAAGCGTCTGGAATGTTGCACCCGAGTACCAGGGGAGGAAAACTGAGACATATTTGAACACGTCTCCCGATCACATGGTTGATCATACTCTGGGTTCCACATGCATGTTTTAGCTGAAGGAAGAATACCTTAAACCTGGGTAGTTGAAACCCGTGGAATGGATACCATGCAATATGACTTCAAAGGGTCTTCATTTGCTCACCGAACCTCTCCAATCCTATCACTGCTGCGTTTATGCCCCTGTACACATGCTTGATTCTCTTTCGGAGACATAGCAATCCATAGGTTTTAAGATACTTACTAGTCAGGTACATTCTTAGGCGTTTAATATGCGGTGTTGAGTCCATTTCGTTGAGCAAGGAGTAGCTCTTGTCTATTCCATATTTGGCTTAAGGAACTTTATCTGTGCTCATTTCAATCTCTGGTTTTATGCAGCACCCCAACTCACCTTTCCCCTTAAGCAAGCATAAGTTGGTTTTCTAAATTTGAGACCCTGTTCTGTTCTGTAATTCAGTTCCTGTGTAGCCAAGTTTACATTCCGTGTATTACTGATATCTTATGATGTTTCTTTTTCTGTGTGACTTATTTCAGTTAGAATCATCATACCTGAATCCACTCATTGTGCTGCTAAGGGCCTGATGACATAGATTTCATTGCTGAGTGATATTGCTTTGTAAGTAAATACCACAACTTCTTTATCCATTTTTCACTTTCTGCGATGTTGAACTTGTACTGTAAACGAGGTTCTTGTAAACAGAGCCGTCCCAAACTTTGGGGTGGCTGTGTCTTTTTGATTTTAATTTCCCTAAGCTATAGGACCATAAGTGGAAGTGCCCTAGGCTCTGTTGCTTTGTTTTTTAGATGTTTCAGGAAACACCATACACTTCTCCCGAGTGTCTGTTGGCAATTTACATCCCGCCCATCAGCATAACAAGGCTCCCAGTTCTCCATGGCCTGTCCTGCCTTTCTGGATTTTACACTTTTTTCAGATGGCCCTTTTGACCGGGGGGAAGTGAGACTTCATTGTAGTGCAGATTTCCTTTGCAAGCTTGCTTGGTTGGCCAAAAAGGGCGTATGCGTTTTTTCCTGAATATATTCAGGAAAAAACGCATACGCCCTTTTTGGCCAAGTGCATCATTGTGGACGTTCTGCCTCTTTTCCTATGCTTTCAATGCAATTCCAGTCTACCTCCTGAAATCGGTTTCCTGCAATTCTGCCCCGCTTTCAAGTCCTCTTGGCAGCCTTACTTCAGTCTATTTTTGGACGATAGCTGTCATTTATAACTCTGCAGGTTTGTGAATTACAGTGCCCCTGAGCTCCTTTCTTCAACTCGCTTTCTTGTGAGCTGGCCGCAACACCGCAGGATGGCTTCAGGCCCTAATCTGGTTCCGGCACGGCACGCTGAGCCTTTGGTTAATTCCTCTTCCTGGTGGGAAATGAGAGTTAAATTTGCCCGTCCAGACACCTCCAGCTAGTCTCTCATTGGTTCTCGCTATTCCTGTTCATCTTCCGCAGAAATTGCAAACTGGGCCAAACAGGAGGTTAAAGGGCTGACTCTCCAAGTGGGGAGAGTGTTAGTAAAGCGTCTGGAATGTTGCACCCGAGTACCAGGGGAGGAAAACTGAGACATATTTGAACACGTCTCCCGATCACATGGTTGATCATACTCTGGGTTCCACATGCATGTTTTAGCTGAAGGAAGAATACCTTAAACCTGGAGAGTTGAAACCCGTGGAATGGGTACCATGCAATATGACTTCAAAGGGTCTTCATTTGCTCACCGAACCTCTCCAATCCTATCACTGCTGCGTTTATGCCCCTGTACACATGCTTGATTCTCTTTCGGAGACATAGCAATCCATAGGTTTTAAGATACTTACTAGTCAGGTACATTCTTAGGCGTTTAATATGCGGTGTTGAGTCCATTTCGTTGAGCAAGGAGTAGCTCTTGTCTATTCCATATTTGGCTTAAGGAACTTTATCTGTGCTCATTTCAATCTCTGGTTTTATGCAGCACCCCAACTCACCTTTCCCCTTAAGCAAGCATAAGTTGGTTTTCTAAATTTGAGACCCTGTTCTGTTCTGTAATTCAGTTCCTGTGTAGCCAAGTTTACATTCCGTGTATTACTGATATCTTATGATGTTTCTTTTTCTGTGTGACTTATTTCAGTTAGAATCATCATACCTGAATCCACTCATTGTGCTGCTAAGGGCCTGATGACATAGATTTCATTGCTGAGTGATATTGCTTTGTAAGTAAATACCACAACTTCTTTATCCATTTTTCACTTTCTGCGATGTTGAACTTGTACTGTAAACGAGGTTCTTGTAAACAGAGGCGTCCCAAACTTTGGGGTGGCTGTGTCTTTTTGATTTTAATTTCCCTAAGCTATAGGACCATAAGTGGAAGTGCCCTAGGCTCTGTTGCTTTGTTTTTTAGATGTTTCAGGAAACACCATACACTTCTCCCGAGTGTCTGTTGGCAATTTACATCCCGCCCATCAGCATAACAAGGCTCCCAGTTCTCCATGGCCTGTCCTGCCTTTCTGGATTTTACACTTTTTTCAGATGGCCCTTTTGACCGGGGGGAAGTGAGACTTCATTGTAGTGCAGATTTCCTTTGCAAGCTTGCTTGGTTGGCCAAAAAGGGCGTATGCGTTTTTTCCTGAATATATTCAGGAAAAAACGCATACGCCCTTTTTGGCCAAGTGCATCATTGTGGACGTTCTGCCTCTTTTCCTATGCTTTCAATGCAATTCCAGTCTACCTCCTGAAATCGGTTTCCTGCAATTCTGCCCCGCTTTCAAGTCCTCTTGGCAGCCTTACTTCAGTCTATTTTTGGACGATAGCTGTCATTTATAACTCTGCAGGTTTGTGAATTACAGTGCCCCTGAGCTCCTTTCTTCAACTCGCTTTCTTGTGAGCTGGCCGCAACACCGCAGGATGGCTTCAGGCCCTAATCTGGTTCCGGCACGGCACGCTGAGCCTTTGGTTATTTCCTCTTCCTGGTGGGAAATGAGAGTTAAATTTGCCCGTCCAGACACCTCCAGCTAGTCTCTCATTGGTTCTCGCTATTCCTGTTCATCTTCCGCAGAAATTGCAAACTGGGCCAAACAGGAGGTTAAAGGGCTGACTCTCCAAGTGGGGAGAGTGTTAGTAAAGCGTCTGGAATGTTGCACCCGAGTACCAGGGGAGGAAAACTGAGACATATTTGAACACGTCTCCCGATCACATGGTTGATCATACTCTGGGTTCCACATGCATGTTTTAGCTGAAGGAAGAATACCTTAAACCGGTATTTGAAACCCGTGGAATGGGTACCATGCAATATGACTTCAAAGGGTCTTCATTTGCTCACCGAACCTCTCCAATCCTATCACTGCTGCGTTTATGCCCCTGTACACATGCTTGATTCTCTTTCGGAGACATAGCAATCCATAGGTTTTAAGATACTTACTAGTCAGGTACATTCTTAGGCGTTTAATATGCGGTGTTGAGTCCATTTCGTTGAGCAAGGAGTAGCTCTTGTCTATTCCATATTTGGCTTAAGGAACTTTATCTGTGCTCATTTCAATCTCTGGTTTTATGCAGCACCCCAACTCACCTTTCCCCTTAAGCAAGCATAAGTTGGTTTTCTAAATTTGAGACCCTGTTCTGTTCTGTAATTCAGTTCCTGTGTAGCCAAGTTTACATTCCGTGTATTACTGATATCTTATGATGTTTCTTTTTCTGTGTGACTTATTTCAGTTAGAATCATCATACCTGAATCCACTCATTGTGCTGCTAAGGGCCTGATGACATAGATTTCATTGCTGAGTGATATTGCTTTGTAAGTAAATACCACAACTTCTTTATCCATTTTTCACTTTCTGCGATGTTGAACTTGTACTGTAAACGAGGTTCTTGTAAACAGAGGCGTCCCAAACTTTGGGGTGGCTGTGTCTTTTTGATTTTAATTTCCCTAAGCTATAGGACCATAAGTGGAAGTGCCCTAGGCTCTGTTGCTTTGTTTTTTAGATGTTTCAGGAAACACCATACACTTCTCCCGAGTGTCTGTTGGCAATTTACATCCCGCCCATCAGCATAACAAGGCTCCCAGTTCTCCATGGCCTGTCCTGCCTTTCTGGATTTTACACTTTTTTCAGATGGCCCTTTTGACCGGGGGGAAGTGAGACTTCATTGTAGTGCAGATTTCCTTTGCAAGCTTGCTTGGTTGGCCAAAAAGGGCGTATGCGTTTTTTCCTGAATATATTCAGGAAAAAACGCATACGCCCTTTTTGGCCAAGTGCATCATTGTGGACGTTCTGCCTCTTTTCCTATGCTTTCAATGCAATTCCAGTCTACCTCCTGAAATCGGTTTCCTGCAATTCTGCCCCGCTTTCAAGTCCTCTTGGCAGCCTTACTTCAGTCTATTTTTGGACGATAGCTGTCATTTATAACTCTGCAGGTTTGTGAATTACAGTGCCCCTGAGCTCCTTTCTTCAACTCGCTTTCTTGTGAGCTGGCCGCAACACCGCAGGATGGCTTCAGGCCCTAATCTGGTTCCGGCACGGCACGCTGAGCCTTTGGTTATTTCCTCTTCCTGGTGGGAAATGAGAGTTAAATTTGCCCGTCCAGACACCTCCAGCTAGTCTCTCATTGGTTCTCGCTATTCCTGTTCATCTTCCGCAGAAATTGCAAACTGGGCCAAACAGGAGGTTAAAGGCGCTGACTCTCCAAGTGGGGAGAGTGTTAGTAAAGCGTCTGGAATGTTGCACCCGAGTACCAGGGGAGGAAAACTGAGACATATTTGAACACGTCTCCCGATCACATGGTTGATCATACTCTGGGTTCCACATGCATGTTTTAGCTGAAGGAAGAATACCTTAAACCTGGAGAGTTGAAACCCGTGGAATGGGTACCATGCAATATGACTTCAAAGGGTCTTCATTTGCTCACCGAACCTCTCCAATCCTATCACTGCTGCGTTTATGCCCCTGTACACATGCTTGATTCTCTTTCGGAGACATAGCAATCCATAGGTTTTAAGATACTTACTAGTCAGGTACATTCTTAGGCGTTTAATATGCGGTGTTGAGTCCATTTCGTTGAGCAAGGAGTAGCTCTTGTCTATTCCATATTTGGCTTAAGGAACTTTATCTGTGCTCATTTCAATCTCTGGTTTTATGCAGCACCCCAACTCACCTTTCCCCTTAAGCAAGCATAAGTTGGTTTTCTAAATTTGAGACCCTGTTCTGTTCTGTAATTCAGTTCCTGTGTAGCCAAGTTTACATTCCGTGTATTACTGATATCTTATGATGTTTCTTTTTCTGTGTGACTTATTTCAGTTAGAATCATCATACCTGAATCCACTCATTGTGCTGCTAAGGGCCTGATGACATAGATTTCATTGCTGAGTGATATTGCTTTGTAAGTAAATACCACAACTTCTTTATCCATTTTTCACTTTCTGCGATGTTGAACTTGTACTGTAAACGAGGTTCTTGTAAACAGAGCCGTCCAAACTTTGGGGTGGCTGTGTCTTTTTGATTTTAATTTCCCTAAGCTATAGGACCATAAGTGGAAGTGCCCTAGGCTCTGTTGCTTTGTTTTTTAGATGTTTCAGGAAACACCATACACTTCTCCCGAGTGTCTGTTGGCAATTTACATCCCGCCCATCAGCATAACAAGGCTCCCAGTTCTCCATGGCCTGTCCTGCCTTTCTGGATTTTACACTTTTTTCAGATGGCCCTTTTGACCGGGGGGAAGTGAGACTTCATTGTAGTGCAGATTTCCTTTGCAAGCTTGCTTGGTTGGCCAAAAAGGGCGTATGCGTTTTTTCCTGAATATATTCAGGAAAAAACGCATACGCCCTTTTTGGCCAAGTGCATCATTGTGGACGTTCTGCCTCTTTTCCTATGCTTTCAATGCAATTCCAGTCTACCTCCTGAAATCGGTTTCCTGCAATTCTGCCCCGCTTTCAAGTCCTCTTGGCAGCCTTACTTCAGTCTATTTTTGGACGATAGCTGTCATTTATAACTCTGCAGGTTTGTGAATTACAGTGCCCCTGAGCTCCTTTCTTCAACTCGCTTTCTTGTGAGCTGGCCGCAACACCGCAGGATGGCTTCAGGCCCTAATCTGGTTCCGGCACGGCACGCTGAGCCTTTGGTTATTTCCTCTTCCTGGTGGGAAATGAGAGTTAAATTTGCCCGTCCAGACACCTCCAGCTAGTCTCTCATTGGTTCTCGCTATTCCTGTTCATCTTCCGCAGAAATTGCAAACTGGGCCAAACAGGAGGTTAAAGGCGCTGACTCTCCAAGTGGGGAGAGTGTTAGTAAAGCGTCTGGAATGTTGCACCCGAGTACCAGGGGAGGAAAACTGAGACATATTTGAACACGTCTCCCGATCACATGGTTGATCATACTCTGGGTTCCACATGCATGTTTTAGCTGAAGGAAGAATACCTTAAACCTGGAGAGTTGAAACCCGTGGAATGGGTACCATGCAATATGACTTCAAAGGGTCTTCATTTGCTCACCGAACCTCTCCAATCCTATCACTGCTGCGTTTATGCCCCTGTACACATGCTTGATTCTCTTTCGGAGACATAGCAATCCATAGGTTTTAAGATACTTACTAGTCAGGTACATTCTTAGGCGTTTAATATGCGGTGTTGAGTCCATTTCGTTGAGCAAGGAGTAGCTCTTGTCTATTCCATATTTGGCTTAAGGAACTTTATCTGTGCTCATTTCAATCTCTGGTTTTATGCAGCACCCCAACTCACCTTTCCCCTTAAGCAAGCATAAGTTGGTTTTCTAAATTTGAGACCCTGTTCTGTTCTGTAATTCAGTTCCTGTGTAGCCAAGTTTACATTCCGTGTATTACTGATATCTTATGATGTTTCTTTTTCTGTGTGACTTATTTCAGTTAGAATCATCATACCTGAATCCACTCATTGTGCTGCTAAGGGCCTGATGACATAGATTTCATTGCTGAGTGATATTGCTTTGTAAGTAAATACCACAACTTCTTTATCCATTTTTCACTTTCTGCGATGTTGAACTTGTACTGTAAACGAGGTTCTTGTAAACAGAGCCGTCCCAAACTTTGGGGTGGCTGTGTCTTTTTGATTTTAATTTCCCTAAGCTATAGGACCATAAGTGGAAGTGCCCTAGGCTCTGTTGCTTTGTTTTTTAGATGTTTCAGGAAACACCATACACTTCTCCCGAGTGTCTGTTGGCAATTTACATCCCGCCCATCAGCATAACAAGGCTCCCAGTTCTCCATGGCCTGTCCTGCCTTTCTGGATTTTACACTTTTTTCAGATGGCCCTTTTGACCGGGGGGAAGTGAGACTTCATTGTAGTGCAGATTTCCTTTGCAAGCTTGCTTGGTTGGCCAAAAAGGGCGTATGCGTTTTTTCCTGAATATATTCAGGAAAAAACGCATACGCCCTTTTTGGCCAAGTGCATCATTGTGGACGTTCTGCCTCTTTTCCTATGCTTTCAATGCAATTCCAGTCTACCTCCTGAAATCGGTTTCCTGCAATTCTGCCCCGCTTTCAAGTCCTCTTGGCAGCCTTACTTCAGTCTATTTTTGGACGATAGCTGTCATTTATAACTCTGCAGGTTTGTGAATTACAGTGCCCCTGAGCTCCTTTCTTCAACTCGCTTTCTTGTGAGCTGGCCGCAACACCGCAGGATGGCTTCAGGCCCTAATCTGGTTCCGGCACGGCACGCTGAGCCTTTGGTTATTTCCTCTTCCTGGTGGGAAATGAGAGTTAAATTTGCCCGTCCAGACACCTCCAGCTAGTCTCTCATTGGTTCTCGCTATTCCTGTTCATCTTCCGCAGAAATTGCAAACTGGGCCAAACAGGAGGTTAAAGGCGCTGACTCTCCAAGTGGGGAGAGTGTTAGTAAAGCGTCTGGAATGTTGCACCCGAGTACCAGGGGAGGAAAACTGAGACATATTTGAACACGTCTCCCGATCACATGGTTGATCATACTCTGGGTTCCACATGCATGTTTTAGCTGAAGGAAGAATACCTTAAACCTGGAGAGTTGAGACCCGTGGAATGGGTACCATGCAATATGACTTCAAAGGGTCTTCATTTGCTCACCGAACCTCTCCAATCCTATCACTGCTGCGTTTATGCCCCTGTACACATGCTTGATTCTCTTTCGGAGACATAGCAATCCATAGGTTTTAAGATACTTACTAGTCAGGTACATTCTTAGGCGTTTAATATGCGGTGTTGAGTCCATTTCGTTGAGCAAGGAGTAGCTCTTGTCTATTCCATATTTGGCTTAAGGAACTTTATCTGTGCTCATTTCAATCTCTGGTTTTATGCAGCACCCCAACTCACCTTTCCCTTAAGCAAGCATAAGTTGGTTTTCTAAATTTGAGACCCTGTTCTGTTCTGTAATTCAGTTCCTGTGTAGCCAAGTTTACATTCCGTGTATTACTGATATCTTATGATGTTTCTTTTTCTGTGTGACTTATTTCAGTTAGAATCATCATACCTGAATCCACTCATTGTGCTGCTAAGGGCCTGATGACATAGATTTCATTGCTGAGTGATATTGCTTTGTAAGTAAATACCACAACTTCTTTATCCATTTTTCACTTTCTGCGATGTTGAACTTGTACTGTAAACGAGGTTCTTGTAAACAGAGCCGTCCCAAACTTTGGGGTGGCTGTGTCTTTTTGATTTTAATTTCCCTAAGCTATAGGACCATAAGTGGAAGTGCCCTAGGCTCTGTTGCTTTGTTTTTTAGATGTTTCAGGAAACACCATACACTTCTCCCGAGTGTCTGTTGGCAATTTACATCCCGCCCATCAGCATAACAAGGCTCCCAGTTCTCCATGGCCTGTCCTGCCTTTCTGGATTTTACACTTTTTTCAGATGGCCCTTTTGACCGGGGGGAAGTGAGACTTCATTGTAGTGCAGATTTCCTTTGCAAGCTTGCTTGGTTGGCCAAAAAGGGCGTATGCGTTTTTTCCTGAATATATTCAGGAAAAAACGCATACGCCCTTTTTGGCCAAGTGCATCATTGTGGACGTTCTGCCTCTTTTCCTATGCTTTCAATGCAATTCCAGTCTACCTCCTGAAATCGGTTTCCTGCAATTCTGCCCCGCTTTCAAGTCCTCTTGGCAGCCTTACTTCAGTCTATTTTTGGACGATAGCTGTCATTTATAACTCTGCAGGTTTGTGAATTACAGTGCCCCTGAGCTCCTTTCTTCAACTCGCTTTCTTGTGAGCTGGCCGCAACACCGCAGGATGGCTTCAGGCCCTAATCTGGTTCCGGCACGGCACGCTGAGCCTTTGGTTATTTCCTCTTCCTGGTGGGAAATGAGAGTTAAATTTGCCCGTCCAGACACCTCCAGCTAGTCTCTCATTGGTTCTCGCTATTCCTGTTCATCTTCCGCAGAAATTGCAAACTGGGCCAAACAGGAGGTTAAAGGGCTGACTCTCCAAGTCGGGAGAGTGTTAGTAAAGCGTCTGGAATGTTGCACCCGAGTACCAGGGGAGGAAAACTGAGACATATTTGAACACGTCTCCCGATCACATGGTTGATCATACTCTAGGTTCCACATGCATGTTTTAGCTGAAGGAAGAATACCTTAAACCTGGGAGTTGAAACCCGTGGAATGGGTACCATGCAATATGACTTCAAAGGGTCTTCATTTGCTCACCGAACCTCTCCAATCCTATCACTGCTGCGTTTATGCCCCTGTACACATGCTTGATTCTCTTTCGGAGACATAGCAATCCATAGGTTTTAAGATACTTACTAGTCAGGTACATTCTTAGGCGTTTAATATGCGGTGTTGAGTCCATTTCGTTGAGCAAGGAGTAGCTCTTGTCTATTCCATATTTGGCTTAAGGAACTTTATCTGTGCTCATTTCAATCTCTGGTTTTATGCAGCACCCCAACTCACCTTTCCCTTAAGCAAGCATAAGTTGGTTTTCTAAATTTGAGACCCTGTTCTGTTCTGTAATTCAGTTCCTGTGTAGCCAAGTTTACATTCCGTGTATTACTGATATCTTATGATGTTTCTTTTTCTGTGTGACTTATTTCAGTTAGAATCATCATACCTGAATCCACTCATTGTGCTGCTAAGGGCCTGATGACATAGATTTCATTGCTGAGTGATATTGCTTTGTAAGTAAATACCACAACTTCTTTATCCATTTTTCACTTTCTGCGATGTTGAACTTGTACTGTAAACGAGGTTCTTGTAAACAGAGCCGTCCAAACTTTGGGGTGGCTGTGTCTTTTTGATTTTAATTTCCCTAAGCTATAGGACCATAAGTGGAAGTGCCCTAGGCTCTGTTGCTTTGTTTTTTAGATGTTTCAGGAAACACCATACACTTCTCCCGAGTGTCTGTTGGCAATTTACATCCCGCCCATCAGCATAACAAGGCTCCCAGTTCTCCATGGCCTGTCCTGCCTTTCTGGATTTTACACTTTTTTCAGATGGCCCTTTTGACCGGGGGGAAGTGAGACTTCATTGTAGTGCAGATTTCCTTTGCAAGCTTGCTTGGTTGGCCAAAAAGGGCGTATGCGTTTTTTCCTGAATATATTCAGGAAAAAACGCATACGCCCTTTTTGGCCAAGTGCATCATTGTGGACGTTCTGCCTCTTTTCCTATGCTTTCAATGCAATTCCAGTCTACCTCCTGAAATCGGTTTCCTGCAATTCTGCCCCGCTTTCAAGTCCTCTTGGCAGCCTTACTTCAGTCTATTTTTGGACGATAGCTGTCATTTATAACTCTGCAGGTTTGTGAATTACAGTGCCCCTGAGCTCCTTTCTTCAACTCGCTTTCTTGTGAGCTGGCCGCAACACCGCAGGATGGCTTCAGGCCCTAATCTGGTTCCGGCACGGCACGCTGAGCCTTTGGTTAATTCCTCTTCCTGGTGGGAAATGAGAGTTAAATTTGCCCGTCCAGACACCTCCAGCTAGTCTCTCATTGGTTCTCGCTATTCCTGTTCATCTTCCGCAGAAATTGCAAACTGGGCCAAACAGGAGGTTAAAGGCGCTGACTCTCCAAGTGGGGAGAGTGTTAGTAAAGCGTCTGGAATGTTGCACCCGAGTACCAGGGGAGGAAAACTGAGACATATTTGAACACGTCTCCCGATCACATGGTTGATCATACTCTGCGTTCCACATGCATGTTTTAGCTGAAGGAAGAATACTTTAAACCTGGAGAGTTGAAACCCGTGGAATGGGTACCATGCAATATGACTTCAAAGGGTCTTCATTTGCTCACCGAACCTCTCCAATCCTATCACTGCTGCGTTTATGCCCCTGTACACATGCTTGATTCTCTTTCGGAGACATAGCAATCCATAGGTTTTAAGATACTTACTAGTCAGGTACATTCTTAGGCGTTTAATATGCGGTGTTGAGTCCATTTCGTTGAGCAAGGAGTAGCTCTTGTCTATTCCATATTTGGCTTAAGGAACTTTATCTGTGCTCATTTCAATCTCTGGTTTTATGCAGCACCCCAACTCACCTTTCCCCTTAAGCAAGCATAAGTTGGTTTTCTAAATTTGAGACCCTGTTCTGTTCTGTAATTCAGTTCCTGTGTAGCCAAGTTTACATTCCGTGTATTACTGATATCTTATGATGTTTCTTTTTCTGTGTGACTTATTTCAGTTAGAATCATCATACCTGAATCCACTCATTGTGCTGCTAAGGGCCTGATGACATAGATTTCATTGCTGAGTGATATTGCTTTGTAAGTAAATACCACAACTTCTTTATCCATTTTTCACTTTCTGCGATATTGAACTTGTACTGTAAACGAGGTTCTTGTAAACAGAGCCGTCCCAAACTTTGGGGTGGCTGTGTCTTTTTGATTTTAATTTCCCTAAGCTATAGGACCATAAGTGGAAGTGCCCTAGGCTCTGTTGCTTTGTTTTTTAGATGTTTCAGGAAACACCATACACTTCTCCCGAGTGTCTGTTGGCAATTTACATCCCGCCCATCAGCATAACAAGGCTCCCAGTTCTCCATGGCCTGTCCTGCCTTTCTGGATTTTACACTTTTTTCAGATGGCCCTTTTGACCGGGGGGAAGTGAGACTTCATTGTAGTGCAGATTTCCTTTGCAAGCTTGCTTGGTTGGCCAAAAAGGGCGTATGCGTTTTTTCCTGAATATATTCAGGAAAAAACGCATACGCCCTTTTTGGCCAAGTGCATCATTGTGGACGTTCTGCCTCTTTTCCTATGCTTTCAATGCAATTCCAGTCTACCTCCTGAAATCGGTTTCCTGCAATTCTGCCCCGCTTTCAAGTCCTCTTGGCAGCCTTACTTCAGTCTATTTTTGGACGATAGCTGTCATTTATAACTCTGCAGGTTTGTGAATTACAGTGCCCCTGAGCTCCTTTCTTCAACTCGCTTTCTTGTGACCTGGCCGCAACACCGCAGGATGGCTTCAGGCCCTAATCTGGTTCCGGCACGGCACGCTGAGCCTTTGGTTAATTCCTCTTCCTGGTGGGAAATGAGAGTTAAATTTGCCCGTCCAGACACCTCCAGCTAGCCTCTCATTGGTTCTCCCTATTCCTGTTCATCTTCCGCAGAAATTGCAAACTGGGCCAAACAGGAAGGTTAAAGGGACTGACTCTCCAAGTCGGGAGAGTGTTAGTAAAGCGTCTGGAATGTTGCACCCGAGTACCAGGGTACGAAAACTGAGACATATTTGAACACGTCTCCCGATCAGATGGTTGATCATACTCTAGGTTCCACATGCATGTTTTAGCTGAAGGAAGAATACCTTAAACCTGGGTAGTTGAAACCCGTGGAATGGGTACCATGCAATATGACTTCAAAGGGTCTTCATTTGCTCACCGAACCTCTCCAATCCTATCACTGCTGCGTTTATGCCCCTGTACACATGCTTGATTCTCTTTCGGAGACATAGCAATCCATAGGTTTTAAGATACTTACTAGTCAGGTACATTCTTAGGCGTTTAATATGCGGTGTTGAGTCCATTTCGTTGAGCAAGGAGTAGCTCTTGTCTATTCCATATTTGGCTTAAGGAACTTTATCTGTGCTCATTTCAATCTCTGGTTTTATGCAGCACCCCAACTCACCTTTCCCCTTAAGCAAGCATAAGTTGGTTTTCTAAATTTGAGACCCTGTTCTGTTTGGAATTCAGTTCCTGTGTAGCCAAGTTTACATTCCGTGTATTAGTGATATCTTATGATGTTTCTTTTTCTGTGTGACTTATTTCAGTTAGAATCATCATACCTGAATCCACTCATTGTGCTGCTACGGGCCTGATGACATAGATTTCATTGCTGAGTGATACTGCATTGTACGTAAGTACCACAACTTCTTTATCCATTTTTCACTTTCTGCGATGTTGAACTTGTACTGTAAACGAGGTTCTTGTAAACAGAGGCGTCCCAAACTTTGGGGTGGCTGTGTCTTTTTGATTTTAATTTCCCTAAGCTATAGGACCATAAGTGGAAGTGCCCTAGGCTCTGTTGCTTTGTTTTTTAGATGTTTCAGGAAACACCATACACTTCTCCCGAGTGTCTGTTGGCAATTTACATCCCGCCCATCAGCATAACAAGGCTCCCAGTTCTCCATGGCCTGTCCTGCCTTTCTGGATTTTACACTTTTTTCAGATGGCCCTTTTGACCGGGGGGAAGTGAGACTTCATTGTAGTGCAGATTTCCTTTGCAAGCTTGCTTGGTTGGCCAAAAAGGGCGTATGCGTTTTTTCCTGAATATATTCAGGAAAAAACGCATACGCCCTTTTTGGCCAAGTGCATCATTGTGGACGTTCTGCCTCTTTTCCTATGCTTTCAATGCAATTCCAGTCTACCTCCTGAAATCGGTTTCCTGCAATTCTGCCCCGCTTTCAAGTCCTCTTGGCAGCCTTACTTCAGTATATTTTTGGACGATAGCTGTCATTTATAACTCTGCAGGTTTGTGAATTACAGTGCCCCTGAGCTCCTTTCTTCAACTCGCTTTCTTGTGACCTGGCCGCAACACCGCAGGATGGCTTCAGGCCCTAATCTGGTTCCGGCACGGCACGCTGAGCCTTTGGTTAATTCCTCTTCCTGGTGGGAAATGAGAGTTAAATTTGCCCGTCCAGACACCTCCAGCTAGTCTCTCATTGGTTCTCGCTATTCCTGTTCATCTTCCGCAGAAATTGCAAACTGGGCCAAACAGGAGGTTAAAGGGACTGACTCTCCAAGTCGGGAGAGTGTTAGTAAAGCGTCTGGAATGTTGCACCCGAGTACCAGGGGACGAAAACTGAGACATATTTGAACACGTCTCCCGATCACATGGTTGATCATACTCTAGGGTTCCACATGCATGTTTTAGCTGAAGGAAGAATACCTTAAACCTGGAGTAGTTGAAGACCCGTGGAATGGGTACCATGCAATATGACTTCAAAGGGTCTTCATTTGCTCACCGAACCTCTCCAATCCTATCACTGCTGCGTTTATGCCCCTGTACACATGCTTGATTCTCTTTCGGAGACATAGCAATCCATAGGTTTTAAGATACTTACTAGTCAGGTACATTCTTAGGCGTTTAATATGCGGTGTTGAGTCCATTTCGTTGAGCAAGGAGTAGCTCTTGTCTATTCCATATTTGGCTTAAGGAACTTTATCTGTGCTCATTTCAATCTCTGGTTTTATGCAGCACCCCAACTCACCTTTCCCCTTAAGCAAGCATAAGTTGGTTTTCTAAATTTGAGACCCTGTTCTGTTCTGTAATTCAGTTCCTGTGTAGCCAAGTTTACATTCCGTGTATTACTGATATCTTATGATGTTTCTTTTTCTGTGTGACTTATTTCAGTTAGAATCATCATACCTGAATCCACTCATTGTGCTGCTAAGGGCCTGATGACATAGATTTCATTGCTGAGTGATATTGCTTTGTAAGTAAATACCACAACTTCTTTATCCATTTTTCACTTTCTGCGATGTTGAACTTGTACTGTAAACGAGGTTCTTGTAAACAGAGGCCTCCCAAACTTTGGGGTGGCTGTGTCTTTTTGATTTTAATTTCCCTAAGCTATAGGACCATAAGTGGAAGTGCCCTAGGCTCTGTTGCTTTGTTTTTTAGATGTTTCAGGAAACACCATACACTTCTCCCGAGTGTCTGTTGGCAATTTACATCCCGCCCATCAGCATAACAAGGCTCCCAGTTCTCCATGGCCTGTCCTGCCTTTCTGGATTTTACACTTTTTTCAGATGGCCCTTTTGACCGGGGGGAAGTGAGACTTCATTGTAGTGCAGATTTCCTTTGCAAGCTTGCTTGGTTGGCCAAAAAGGGCGTATGCGTTTTTTCCTGAATATATTCAGGAAAAAACGCATACGCCCTTTTTGGCCAAGTGCATCATTGTGGACGTTCTGCCTCTTTTCCTATGCTTTCAATGCAATTCCAGTCTACCTCCTGAAATCGGTTTCCTGCAATTCTGCCCCGCTTTCAAGTCCTCTTGGCAGCCTTACTTCAGTATATTTTTGGACGATAGCTGTCATTTATAACTCTGCAGGTTTGTGAATTACAGTGCCCCTGAGCTCCTTTCTTCAACTCGCTTTCTTGTGAGCTGGCCGCAACACCGCAGGATGGCTTCAGGCCCTAATCTGGTTCCGGCACGGCACGCTGAGCCTTTGGTTATTTCCTCTTCCTGGTGGGAAATGAGAGTTAAATTTGCCCGTCCAGACACCTCCAGCTAGTCTCTCATTGGTTCTCGCTATTCCTGTTCATCTTCCGCAGAAATTGCAAACTGGGCCAAACAGGAGGTTAAAGGCGATGACTCTCCAAGTGGGGAGAGTGTTAGTAAAGCGTCTGGAATGTTGCACCCGAGTACCAGGGGAGGAAAACTGAGACATATTTGAACACGTCTCCCGTTCACACGGTTGATCATACTCTGGGTTCCACATGCATGTTTTAGCTGAAGGAAGAATACCTTAAACCTGGAGTAGTTGAAGACCCGTGGAATGGGTACCATGCAATATGACTTCAAAGGGTCTTCATTTGCTCACCGAACCTCTCCAATCCTATCACTGCTGCGTTTATGCCCCTGTACACATGCTTGATTCTCTTTCGGAGACATAGCAATCCATAGGTTTTAAGATACTTACTAGTCAGGTACATTCTTAGGCGTTTAATATGCGGTGTTGAGTCCATTTCGTTGAGCAAGGAGTAGCTCTTGTCTATTCCATATTTGGCTTAAGGAACTTTATCTGTGCTCATTTCAATCTCTGGTTTTATGCAGCACCCCAACTCACCTTTCCCCTTAAGCAAGCATAAGTTGGTTTTCTAAATTTGAGACCCTGTTCTGTTTTGGAATTCAGTTCCTGTGTAGCCAAGTTTACATTCCGTGTATTACTGATATCTTATGATGTTTCTTTTTCTGTGTGACTTATTTCAGTTAGAATCATCATACCTGAATCCACTCATTATGCTGCTAAGGGCCTGATGACATAGATTTCATTGCTGAGTGATACTGCATTGTACGTAAGTACCACAACTTCTTTATCCATTTTTCACTTTCTGTGATATTGAACTTGTACTGTAAACGAGGTTCTTGTAAACAGAGGCGTCCCAAACTTTGGGGTGGCTGTGTCTTTTTGATTTTAATTTCCCTAAGCTATAGGACCATAAGTGGAAGTGCCCTAGGCTCTGTTGCTTTGTTTTTTAGATGTTTCAGGAAACACCATACACTTCTCCCGAGTGTCTGTTGGCAATTTACATCCCGCCCATCAGCATAACAAGGCTCCCAGTTCTCCATGGCCTGTCCTGCCTTTCTGGATTTTACACTTTTTTCAGATGGCCCTTTTGACCGGGGGGAAGTGAGACTTCATTGTAGTGCAGATTTCCTTTGCAAGCTTGCTTGGTTGGCCAAAAAGGGCGTATGCGTTTTTTCCTGAATATATTCAGGAAAAAACGCATACGCCCTTTTTGGCCAAGTGCATCATTGTGGACGTTCTGCCTCTTTTCCTATGCTTTCAATGCAATTCCAGTCTACCTCCTGAAATCGGTTTCCTGCAATTCTGCCCCGCTTTCAAGTCCTCTTGGCAGCCTTACTTCAGTATATTTTTGGACGATAGCTGTCATTTATAACTCTGCAGGTTTGTGAATTACAGTGCCCCTGAGCTCCTTTCTTCAACTCGCTTTCTTGTGAGCTGGCCGCAACACCGCAGGATGGCTTCAGGCCCTAATCTGGTTCCGGCACGGCACGCTGAGCCTTTGGTTATTTCCTCTTCCTGGTGGGAAATGAGAGTTAAATTTGCCCGTCCAGACACCTCCAGCTAGTCTCTCATTGGTTCTCGCTATTCCTGTTCATCTTCCGCAGAAATTGCAAACTGGGCCAAACAGGAGGTTAAAGGCGCTGACTCTCCAAGTGGGGAGAGTGTTAGTAAAGCGTCTGGAATGTTGCACCCGAGTACCAGGGGAGGAAAACTGAGACATATTTGAACACGTCTCCCATTCACATGGTTGATCATACTCTGGGTTCCACATGCATGTTTTAGCTGAAGGAAGAATACCTTAAACCTGGAGAGTTGAGACCCGTGGAATGGGTACCATGCAATATGACTTCAAAGGGTCTTCATTTGCTCACCGAACCTCTCCAATCCTATCACTGCTGCGTTTATGCCCCTGTACACACGCTTGATTCTCTTTTGGAGACATAGCAATCCATAGGTTTTAAGATACTTACTAGTCAGGTACATTCTTAGGCGTTTAATATGGGGTGTTGAGTCCATTTCGTTGAGCAAGGAGTAGCTCTTGTCTATTCCATATTTGGCTTAAGGAACTTTATCTGTGCTCATTTCAATCTCTGGTTTTATGCAGCACCCCAACTCACCTTTCCCCTTAAGCAAGCATAAGTTGGTTTTCTAAATTTGAGACCCTGTTCTGTTTTGGAATTCAGTTCCTGTGTAGCCAAGTTTACATTCCGTGTATTAGTGATATCTTATGATGTTTCTTTTTCTGTGTGACTTATTTCAGTTAGAATCATCGTACCTGAATCCACTCATTATGCTGCTACGGGCCTGATGACATAGATTTCATTGCTGAGTGATACTGCATTGTACGTAAGTACCACAAGTTCTTTATCCATTTTTCACTTTCTGTGATATTGAACTTGTACGGTAAACGAGGTTCTTGTAAACAGAGGCGTCCCAAACTTTGGGGTGGCTGTGTCTTTTTGATTTTAATTTCCCTAAGCTATAGGACCATAAGTGGAAGTGCCCTAGGCTCTGTTGCTTTGTTTTTTAGATGTTTCAGGAAACACCATACACTTCTCCCGAGTGTCTGTTGGCAATTTACATCCCGCCCATCAGCATAACAAGGCTCCCAGTTCTCCATGGCCTGTCCTGCCTTTCTGGATTTTACACTTTTTTCAGATGGCCCTTTTGACCGGGGGGAAGTGAGACTTCATTGTAGTGCAGATTTCCTTTGCAAGCTTGCTTGGTTGGCCAAAAAGGGCGTATGCGTTTTTTCCTGAATATATTCAGGAAAAAACGCATACGCCCTTTTTGGCCAAGTGCATCATTGTGGACGTTCTGCCTCTTTTCCTATGCTTTCAATGCAATTCCAGTCTACCTCCTGAAATCGGTTTCCTGCAATTCTGCCCCGCTTTCAAGTCCTCTTGGCAGCCTTACTTCAGTATATTTTTGGACGATAGCTGTCATTTATAACTCTGCAGGTTTGTGAATTACAGTGCCCCTGAGCTCCTTTCTTCAACTCGCTTTCTTTTGAGCTGGCCGCAACACCGCAGGATGGCTTCAGGCCCTAATCTGGTTCCGGCACGGCACGCTGAGCCTTTGGTTATTTCCTCTTCCTGGTGGGAAATGAGAGTTAAATTTGCCCGTCCAGACACCTCCAGCTAGTCTCTCATTGGTTCTCCCTATTCCTGTTCATCTTCCGCAGAAATTGCAAACTGGGCCAAACAGGAGGTTAAAGGCGCTGACTCTCCAAGTGGGGAGAGTGTTAGTAAAGCGTCTGGAATGTTGCACCCGAGTACCAGGGGAGGAAAACTGAGACATATTTGAACACGTCTCCCGTTCACACTGGTTGATCATACTCTGGGTTCCACATGCATGTTTTAGCTGAAGGAAGAATACCTTAAACCTGGAGAGTTGAGACCCGTGGAATGGGTACCATGCAATATGACTTCAAAGGGTCTTCATTTGCTCACCGAACCTCTCCAATCCTATCACTGCTGCGTTTATGCCCCTGTACACACGCTTGATTCTCTTTTGGAGACATAGCAATCCATAGGTTTTAAGATACTTACTAGTCAGGTACATTCTTAGGCGTTTAATATGGGGTGTTGAGTCCATTTCGTTGAGCAAGGAGTAGCTCTTGTCTATTCCATATTTGGCTTAAGGAACTTTATCTGTGCTCATTTCAATCTCTGGTTTTATGCAGCACCCCAACTCACCTTTCCCCTTAAGCAAGCATAAGTTGGTTTTCTAAATTTGAGACCCTGTTCTGTTTTGGAATTCAGTTCCTGTGTAGCCAAGTTTACATTCCGTGTATTAGTGATATCTTATGATGTTTCTTTTTCTGTGTGACTTATTTCAGTTAGAATCATCGTACCTGAATCCACTCATTATGCTGCTACGGGCCTGATGACATAGATTTCATTGCTGAGTGATACTGCATTGTACGTAAGTACCACAAGTTCTTTATCCATTTTTCACTTTCTGTGATATTGAACTTGTACGGTAAACGAGGTTCTTGTAAACAGAGGCGTCCCAAACTTTGGGGTGGCTGTGTCTTTTTGATTTTAATTTCCCTAAGCTATAGGACCATAAGTGGAAGTGCCCTAGGCTCTGTTGCTTTGTTTTTTAGATGTTTCAGGAAACACCATACACTTCTCCCGAGTGTCTGTTGGCAATTTACATCCCGCCCATCAGCATAACAAGGCTCCCAGTTCTCCATGGCCTGTCCTGCCTTTCTGGATTTTACACTTTTTTCAGATGGCCCTTTTGACCGGGGGGAAGTGAGACTTCATTGTAGTGCAGATTTCCTTTGCAAGCTTGCTTGGTTGGCCAAAAAGGGCGTATGCGTTTTTTCCTGAATATATTCAGGAAAAAACGCATACGCCCTTTTTGGCCAAGTGCATCATTGTGGACGTTCTGCCTCTTTTCCTATGCTTTCAATGCAATTCCAGTCTACCTCCTGAAATCGGTTTCCTGCAATTCTGCCCCGCTTTCAAGTCCTCTTGGCAGCCTTACTTCAGTATATTTTTGGACGATAGCTGTCATTTATAACTCTGCAGGTTTGTGAATTACAGTGCCCCTGAGCTCCTTTCTTCAACTCGCTTTCTTGTGAGCTGGCCGCAACACCGCAGGATGGCTTCAGGCCCTAATCTGGTTCCGGCACGGCACGCTGAGCCTTTGGTTATTTCCTCTTCCTGGTGGGAAATGAGAGTTAAATTTGCCCGTCCAGACACCTCCAGCTAGTCTCTCATTGGTTCTCGCTATTCCTGTTCATCTTCCGCAGAAATTGCAAACTGGGCCAAACAGGAGGTTAAAGGCGCTGACTCTCCAAGTGGGGAGAGTGTTAGTAAAGCGTCTGGAATGTTGCACCCGAGTACCAGGGGAGGAAAACTGAGACATATTTGAACACGTCTCCCGTTCACATGGTTGATCATACTCTGGGTTCCACATGCATGTTTTAGCTGAAGGAAGAATACCTTAAACCTGGAGAGTTGAGACCCGTGGAATGGGTACCATGCAATATGACTTCAAAGGGTCTTCATTTGCTCACCGAACCTCTCCAATCCTATCACTGCTGCGTTTATGCCCCTGTACACACTCTTGATTCTCTTTTGGAGACATAGCAATCCATAGGTTTTAAGATACTTACTAGTCAGGTACATTCTTAGGCGTTTAATATGCGGTGTTGAGTCCATTTCGTTGAGCAAGGAGTAGCTCTTGTCTATTCCATATTTGGCTTAAGGAACTTTATCTGTGCTCATTTCAATCTCTGGTTTTATGCAGCACCCCAACTCACCTTTCCCCTTAAGCAAGCATAAGTTGGTTTTCTAAATTTGAGACCCTGTTCTGTTTTGGAATTCAGTTCCTGTGTAGCCAAGTTTACATTCCGTGTATTACTGATATCTTATGATGTTTCTTTTTCTGTGTGACTTATTTCAGTTAGAATCATAGTACCTGAATCCACTCATTATGCTGCTACGGGCCTGATGACATAGATTTCATTGCTGAGTGATACTGCATTGTACGTAAGTACCACAAGTTCTTTATCCATTTTTCACTTTCTGTGATATTGAACTTGTACGGTAAACGAGGTTCTTGTAAACAGAGGCGTCCCAAACTTTGGGGTGGCTGTGTCTTTTTGATTTTAATTTCCCTAAGCTATAGGACCATAAGTGGAAGTGCCCTAGGCTCTGTTGCTTTGTTTTTTAGATGTTTCAGGAAACACCATACACTTCTCCCGAGTGTCTGTTGGCAATTTACATCCCGCCCATCAGCATAACAAGGCTCCCAGTTCTCCATGGCCTGTCCTGCCTTTCTGGATTTTACACTTTTTTCAGATGGCCCTTTTGACCGGGGGGAAGTGAGACTTCATTGTAGTGCAGATTTCCTTTGCAAGCTTGCTTGGTTGGCCAAAAAGGGCGTATGCGTTTTTTCCTGAATATATTCAGGAAAAAACGCATACGCCCTTTTTGGCCAAGTGCATCATTGTGGACGTTCTGCCTCTTTTCCTATGCTTTCAATGCAATTCCAGTCTACCTCCTGAAATCGGTTTCCTGCAATTCTGCCCCGCTTTCAAGTCCTCTTGGCAGCCTTACTTCAGTATATTTTTGGACGATAGCTGTCATTTATAACTCTGCAGGTTTGTGAATTACAGTGCCCCTGAGCTCCTTTCTTCAACTCGCTTTCTTGTGAGCTGGCCGCAACACCGCAGGATGGCTTCAGGCCCTAATCTGGTTCCTGCACGGCACGCTGAGCCTTTGGTTATTTCCTCTTCCTGGTGGGAAATGAGAGTTAAATTTGCCCGTCCAGACACCTCCAGCTAGTCTCTCATTGGTTCTCGCTATTCCTGTTCATCTTCCGCAGAAATTGCAAACTGGGCCAAACAGGAGGTTAAAGGGACTGACTCTCCAAGTGGGGAGAGTGTTAGTAAAGCGTCTGGAATGTTGCACCCGAGTACCAGGGTACGAAAACTGAGACATATTTGAACACGTCTCCCGATCACATGGTTGATCATACTCTAGGTTCCACATGCATGTTTTAGCTGAAGGAAGAATACCTTAAACCTGGGTAGTTGAAACCCGTGGAATGGGTACCATGCAATATGACTTCAAAGGGTCTTCATTTGCTCACCGAACCTCTCCAATCCTATCACTGCTGCGTTTATGCCCCTGCGGCGAGCTGCCTCCGACCAGCAGAATGACGAGTCGCCACACGCAAGATTCTTCTCGTATCACACTTTATTGGAGCACAGCTTGGTTAAAGAAAAGATGGAAGGAAGACACCGCAATCCTATAGCAGTCTGCTTATATAGGGATTAAGAACATGTGTCGCTCTGTGATTGGCTTTCGCCGATGGTGCGACTTGTGAGCCAGCATCGGATAGGTCGCTACTTTAAAACCTCATTAGTATACTTAGCGCAAGCGCAGTGGCCACAGGAAGGATGATTCAGCTTACTTCACCTTCCTGCTGCGTGGCAGTTAGCTGACCGCGCCCTACATCTCCCCCTTTTTTATTTACTAGAATCACCAAGCAGAATGTAGCCCGTACAAGTGTTCACCTCATGATGTGCTCACTGTTCGAGGGCAGCCTTCCGTTGGCATGTCTGAGACACCTTCCTGCGTGCAATGCCAACAAGGGCTGCAGGGTGCAAAGGCTGACTCAGAATAAGTTTTGATTCCCTATATAGGTGCAATGGCAACAGGGCCTCTCCGTGCAAGGGCAATCCATTCGAATTGTTTAGGACGGAGATCCAGGCTGCGGGAGAATCACCTTCACTAACAGCCAAAAGTGCTTGAGTGAGTAGGACCTTATCTCGATGTGCCCTGACGCGCATGCGACAGACCAACCAGAGACATATTATAATCCCAAATATACAGCAGAGCCCAAAGATCCCCACCCCTACCCACTCTTTAAAGAAGGAAAAGGCAGAAGAGAGCCAAGAGGTAAAATCTCCAAAGGTAACCGGTTCCAGCTTGGTAGCATTCAGTTGCATAATCTGAATCTTTTGCTTAAATATCATCCGTTCAGCTTCTTGAGACCAGTTTCCCTTTAGGAATTCTCCAATCTCTGCACTCCTATTCAGGGCATCTGTAAAGTGGCCAAAGCAGAAATATCCATGCCTACTCCTGCCTCATTAACTAATAACCAAGAATAAAATGGCCATCCTTCAAAATACCACTTTGTACTATCATTTCCTTTTGTCTCATTAGTATCATTTCCTTTTTCCTTTCTTCCCATATAGGACTTTAAATCAGGGGAAAATTGAAAGCCTGAACTAAGTTCATACTTAGCATAAGTTCCCCCCTGACAAGGGGTAAAGACTGGGGGTGTTGATGTGACTGGCTCACAATAGGGGGCGACAACAGTCCTGTTGGCACTTGTTTTATCAGAAGCATTATTTCTTAAAGGAACTATCCCTGTATGTTCCAAAACTAAAGTGGTAATATTCATCTCATTTTCACTGGAATTCCCTATATCTGAACCTGAAGTGTGGCCTTGAGTTATCTTGCTCAAAGCTTCATTCAACATATTCAATGGAACCAAATTATTTCTAAGTGGATTGTTCCAAGTGGTCAAGGTTATCCTGGCCAAAAGGATACAATCCTTTGTGGAATTCCAACTAATACAAAGACTTCGATTCAAAATAAAATCACTGGCATTATACGGTGCCCAGTCATAATTCAATGGCTGGGTACAGGCCGTATTCATTTCACAACTAGTGGAATAAAATATTGGAAGAACTCTGCTCTGAGAGTGAACCGGCATGGGAACTGGCCAGGTCCGGCTAATTCCCCAGAACGTCATATTCTCTGCCCTAAGCAAGGGAAGAATCATCAGGAACATCCAGCTCAGCATCTTCTCTGAAGTTTTCTTCAACAATTCTCGTCAGTCTTGATGGCACCCAGATCGGATCTTGATCCTGTGGGGAGACACAAAGAGATCCCCTGGATCGAGTAATAACACGATCCGGGCCCTTCCATTGATTGGACAACACATCTTTCCACATCACTTTGCCATAATTTTTATGGTTTGTTGCCACATGGCGTTCAGCAGAGGTTTCTTTATCATCATTTAAATGTAAAAAATTTATGGTAAATAAGGCAAGTGAAAGTCTCTGTCTAGGGGTACAGTTCTCTGCGATTCCCCTTTTTTGTTTTATTAAGAGTTCTTTAAGCGTGCGATTTGTGCGTTCTATAATTCCTTGTCCTTGTGGATTATAGGGCAAGCCTGTAATATGAATCACCTGCATTTTTTGACAAAAAAGAGCAAAGCTTTTGGAAGTATAGGCTGGGCCATTATCAGTCTTAATCTTAGCGGGTTTGCCCCACGCTGCCCAAGCTTCAAGGCAGTGGGTAATAACATTTTGAACCTTTTCTCCAAAAAGAGGCGTGGCATGTACCACTCCAGAACAGGTATCCACTGAAACATGTACATATTGGAGCGTTCCAAAGGAGGAAACATGGGTAACATCCATTTGCCATAATTCATTTGGAAGAATGCCTCTGGGGTTAACCCCAGTCTTTTGGGTAGGCAAAAATTGGGCGCAAGCAGAACAACTCTTCACAATATTCCTAGCCAAAGCTCTGGTAATGTTAAATTTTTTTCTTAAGACTGTAGATGACACATGATATAGCTTATGAAACTCTTGAGCCTGTGTCGTAGAGTCTAGCGCTGTTAGAGCGCGTGTGGCCAGATCAACTTGTTCATTAGCTTTAGCCATGGGGCCGGGTAACAAAGAATGAGCCCGAATATGGGTAATATAAAAGGGATGTTGACGATGTAATATTTGACATCTTATTCCTGTCAACAAGGAAGCTACAGTGCTAGATGTTTTAACAAAAGAAATAACTTCTAAGTGCTTAACAGCATTCACCACATATAAGGAATCAGAAATTAAATTAAAAGGCTCTTGAAAGCGTCTAAAAACTTCTAAAACTACTTGACATTCAACCACTTGAGGAGCATCAGGTCGACACTCAATGATCACTGGTTGTTTTCCTTGGACCATATAAGCTCCTTTTCCCGTTTTAGACCCGTCTGTATAAATGGTCAAAGCATTAAACAGTGGCTGATCTACAGTAATTCTTGGGAATACAACAGGTTGTTGAGTCACAAACTTCAAAAGTTCACTCTTTGGCAAATGATTATCAATAATACCAGAAAATATACATATAAGTATGGACCACTCGGAAGTAGTTGCTGCTAGCACTTCTACTTGATCTTTCGTATATGGGACTACAAGCCTTTCGGGCGTTCTTGCAAAAGAGGAAACACATTGCTTAATACCCAATAAGGCGACCTCGGCAACCATAGATGGGTAATGTGACAAAGTTCTCATTCCCATAGATTTGGTGTGAATCCACAATAAAGGTCCACTTTGCCAAAGAACACCAGTTGGAAACCCCAAGGTAGGAAAAATACACATCCAAACAGGTTGAGAATCATCACAGCGTTCTAATTGTGCATTTGTAATAGCTTGTTCTACCTTTTGAAGTGCCTGATGGGCTTCTGGGGTCAATTGGCGTGGGGAATTAAGATCAGGATTTCCCTCTAATACACTAAACAAAGGTTTTAGATCCAAGCGGGTTAAACTTAAATATGGCCGAATCCAATTCACATCTCCAAGTAACCTTTGAAAATCATTTAATGTTTTTAAGCAATTAGTCCTAATCTCAATTTTTTGAGGTACTATCTTATTCCTATGTACAGTAGCTCCTAAAAAATTTACAACATCTCCCTTCTGTATTTTTTCGGGAGCAAGAAATAATCCCCTATTCCCTAAATATTTGATCAAAACGCCTAAGGCCTGTTCAAGCAACTCCATACAAGGGGCTGACAATAAAACATCATCCATATAGTGAATAATCCTAACTTTAGGAAATTCATTTCTTACTGGTTGCAAGGCCATGTCAACATAAAGTTGGCACATAGTAGGACTATTGGCCATACCTTGAGGGAGCACAACCCAATGATATCTCTTATCGGGCTGTTCATGATTAACAGAGGGCAGAGTAAAGGCAAATCTTTCTTTATCTCGACTATTCAAAGGAATAGAAAAGAAACAATCTTTAATATCTACTGCTATAACAGGCCAGTTTCGTGGAAGAGCTGTCAATACTGGCAAACCGCGCTGTATAGGCCCCATAATTTGCATTTGCTGATTTATAGCTCGCAGATCATGAAGCAAACGCCATTTCCCTAATTTTTTCTTAATAACAAAAATCGGAGTATTCCAGGGTGACTGGGAGGGTTCTAAATGCCCTAATTGTAGCTGCTCATCCACTAGTTTGGATGCCGCCTCCAGCTTTTCCTTTGACAAAGGCCACTGAGGTACCCACACAGGTGTTGTGGTCCTCCATGTAATAGGAATCATAAACTCAGTGACCCTTGAGAAAAACCCAAGCCTCGGCGGTTTAAATTTCTGCGGGCTTCTATAGGGGCGGTCATGCCTTGTAACTTACGTCCTATCCCTCTATTAGGTATAAATCCCGATTTAAGCATAATATTTTGTGCGACTTCAGAATAATCATTAGTAAGTCTAAGTTTCATTTGACTTTGTACATCCCTTCCCCATAAATTAAATGGCAATCCCTCAACCACAAAGGGTTGAAATCTTCCCTTCTGATCTTTAGAGATCCAAGTTAATTCCTTGGAGCTAACTTTGGGTGTCTGTGCATATCCTAGACCTTGCAAGGTTTGAGAAGACTCTTGTAGGGGCCAAGAGCCTGGCCAATCTCTAGTAGTTATAATGCTCCGATCTGCTCCGGTATCTACCAAACCTGAAAATGTTTTCCCTTCTACGGTTAGACTCATCATAGGACGATCATCAAGGGATAATGACAAAAAGGCTAAATCAATTCCAGTGGATCCAAAACCCTTGGATCCTCGTTCTGCAGAACATGCGGGATAATTTTCATGAAAAGAGGGCAAAATTAACAATTGAGCTATCCGATCACCAGGGGCTATGGTAATGATCCCTCTGGGGGATTGACACATTACCTTAATAACTCCGATATAATCAGAATCAATCACTCCGGGGAGGACAATAAGTCCTTTCAAAATAGAGGAGGATCGTCCTAACACCAACCCAACCGTCCCTCTAGGTAGTGGTCCTTTCATGTCTGTATCTATGGGCTGTATGCCCATGGTTATTGTTAATACCATTCTGGAGGTGGCACGGAGGTCCAACCCTGCGGAGCCTGACGTGGCTCGCCTTGGGGTCGGAGTGGCTGAAGGTTCACACTCTCGTGGGCCCCAAAAATCTTCGGGCCCTGGGACCGGGGGGCCCGTTATCCCGTTTTTTGAATTGGCTGTATGGATATTTCTTGGATTAGCTACCTGTGCAGCGGGCTGAATGGGCTGCCCATTTATATCTTTAACAGATCTACATTCATTAGCCCAATGTTTTCCTTTTTTGCATATAGGACAAGTTCCTGGAACTCTTTGAGCTTGTAGCATTTTAGGTCTCGCACCTGCATTTTTGCACTGTTTCTTAATGTGCCCAGGCTTTCCACATTGGAAACAAACCCCTGACTTGGCAGGGTTCTGTACACTGTGGGCGGCAGCCAGCACAGCCGCAGCAAGCCCTGTATTAGACAAAGGCCCTCCGATCTCTCTACATGCTTTCATCCAGGTTTCAATGCCCTTCCCTTTATAAGGTGTTATCGCTCTGCGACACTCTTTTGTGCATTGTTCATAAACTAATTGTTTTACTAATGGCATAGCCTCATCTACATTACCAAAAATCCGTCCGGCAGCCTCCATCATTCTAGCTACAAAATCGGAAAATGGTTCTGTGCCGCCCTGTATAATCTTGGTTAAATTCCCTGAAACTTCTCCTTTGTTGGGGAGGGCTCGCCAGGCCCGCATGTTAATTTCGTTTATTTGGCTGTAAACTTGCACAGGGAACATGGTCTGATTATTTATCCATTGTCCCTGTCCCAACAGCATGTCAACATTCCAGGCCGGCTGCCCATTGGCAGCATTCTCCCGCGCCTGACTATGTGCTAGGTCAGACACGATTGATTTCCAATCTAGGTATTGCCCCATCGTTAAGCAAGCGCGGGCAATATCCTGCCAGTCTGTAGGTGTTAACGCATTTCGCGTGAGGCGCTGCAACAACATGATAGTGTAATTGGCGGACATGCCATCTCTTTTAGCCGCTTCTGCAAGATCCCTAATGAGCTTATGATCTATCATCTCACAATATCGTTGGCGTGTAGCTGGATCTTCAAACACGGGGAAAGCAGTGGCCAACTGGGACCATGCTTCCCGAGGAATAAAAGTACACTTTGGCATAGGAGGGGGAGCATTAGCTGCCGCAACTGAGGTGGAGGCCTGAGCAGGGGCGGAAGCTCTAGCCTCCGCAGGATTAAAATATGGTGGGCTAGCGAGCGGCGGCATGTACCAATGCCCATACCGCTCTTGTTCATATGCCGCGGCCGCTCCTTCTAAATCTTCCTCCTCTCTAGGATTTAATTCATCTTGAAACAAATATAATTCCTTAAACTCATCTAGGGTTGGATATAATCCTGGCACCGTTTCTTGCTTTTCCTTTTGTTTTCTTTTTTCTCTTTTCATAATTTCAGGCCTATCTACCGTAGTCCCTGTTTGTTCATTCTCTGATGCGCTATCTTGACACATGCTAAGAGCCTTGCGTCCTCGTTGAATAATTTCTTCACATTTTCCTTCCTTTAGGCAAGAAAGTATCATGCTCCACAAGGGGAGAGCGCCTCGAGAAAGTTCTCCCCTTGTGTTACACTCCTCTAGGTCTTTTCCGAGTTTTTCCCATGACGGAACAGTCAAGCTGCCTGATACCCCAAACCACGGCGCGGCACTTTCGATATCTTGTAGCAGCCTACTTATGGTTTTATGAGAGAGCTTTATCCCTCGGTCCCTTAAAAGGGCTTGAATAGGCTCATGAAAATCAGTTGTAGGCTCCGTGGACGAACTATTCCCCATTTTGCGCCCTTATCTACGAGCGACTTATTAAATTGGAAAAATGCTTGACTTATCTATCGGCCAGGGAAGACACACTCGATCGGGCTGGTGGCACCGTAGCCACAAGCAAACGAAAAATATGAGAAACACTAAAAGGACAAAAGCGAAAGTAAAAACTTCAGGCTCCAAACCCCCGAAAAACATACCTGACTGGACTACTCACCGACGGTTCACTCCGTGTGTCGAGTTCTGAATCGGTCCTCCATGCAGGGCGCGAAGTTCCCGGGTTTCGGCACCAAATGCGGCGAGCCGCCTCCGACCAGCAGAATGACGAGTCGCCACACGCAAGATTCTTCTCGTATCACACTTTATTGGAGCACAGCTTGGTTAAAGAAAAGATGGAAGGAAGACACCGCAATCCTATAGCAGTCTGCTTATATAGGGATTAAGAACATGTGTCGCTCTGTGATTGGCTTTCGCCGATGGTGCGACTTGTGAGCCAGCATCGGATAGGTCGCTACTTTAAAACCTCATTAGTATACTTAGCGCAAGCGCAGTGGCCACAGGAAGGATGATTCAGCTTACTTCAGCTTCCTGCTGCGTGGCAGTTAGCTGACCGCGCCCTACATGCCCCTGTACACATGCTTGATTCTCTTTTGGAGACATAGCAATCCATAGGTTTTAAGATACTTACTAGTCAGGTACATTCTTAGGCATTTAATATGCGGTGTTGAGTCCATTTCGTTGAGCAAGGAGTAGCTCTTGTCTATTCCATATTTGGCTTAAGGAACTTTATCTGTGCTCATTTCAATCTCTGGTTTTATGCAGCACCCCAACTCACCTTTCCCCTTAAGCAAGCATAAGTTGGTTTTCTAAATTTGAGACACTGTTCTGTTCTGTAATTCAGTTCCTGTGTAGCCAAGTTTACATTCCGTGTATTACTGATATCTTATGATGTTTCTTTTTCTGTGTGACTTATTTCAGTTAGAATCATCGTACCTGAATCCACTCATTATGCTGCTACGGGCCTGATGACATAGATTTCATTGCTGAGTGATACTGCATTGTACGTAAGTACCACAAGTTACTTTATCCATTTTTCACTTTCTGTGATATTGAACTTGTACTGTAAACGAGGTTCTTGTAAACAGAGGCGTCCCAAGCTTTGGGGTGGCTGTGTCTTTTTGATTTTAATTTCCCTAAGCTATAGGACCATAAGTGGAAGTGCCCTAGGCTCTGTTGCTTTGTTTTTTAGATGTTTCAGGAAACACCATACACTTCTCCCGAGTGTCTGTTGGCAATTTACATCCCGCCCATCAGCATAACAAGGCTCCCAGTTCTCCATGGCCTGTCCTGCCTTTGTGGATTTTACACTTTTTTCAGATGGCCCTTTTGACCGGGGGGAAGTGAGACTTCATTGTAGTGCAGATTTCCTTTGCAAGTTTGCTTGGTTGGCCAAAAAGGGCGTATGCGTTTTTTCCTGAATATATTCAGGAAAAAACGCATACGCCCTTTTTGGCCAAGTGCATCATTGTGGACGTTCTGCCTCTTTTCCTATGCTTTCAATGCAATTCCAGTCTACCTCCTGAAATCGGTTTCCTGCAATTCTGCCCCGCTTTCAAGTCCTCTTGGCAGCCTTACTTCAGTCTATTTTTGGACGATAGCTGTCATTTATAACTCTGCAGGTTTGTGAATTACAGTGCCCCTGAGCTCCTTTCTTCAACTAGCTTTCTTGTGACCTGGCCGCAACACTGCAGGATGGCTTCAGGCCCTAATCTGGTTCCGGCATGGCACGCTGAGCCTTTGGTTATTTCCTCTTCCTGGTGGGAAATGAGAGTTAAATTTGCCCGTCCAGACACCTCCAGCTAGTCTCTCATTGGTTCTCCCTATTCCTGTTCATCTTCCAGCAGAAATTGCAAACTGGGCCAAACAGGAGTTTAAAGGGCCTGACTCTCCAAGTGGGGAGAGTGTTAGTAAAGCGTCTGGAATGTTGCACCCGAGTACCAGGGGAGGAAAACTGAGACATATTTGAACACGTCTCCCATTCACACGGTTGATCATACTCTGGGTTCCACATGCATGTTTTAGCTGAAGGAAGAATACCTTAAACCTGGAGAGTTGAGACCCGTGGAATGGGTACCATGCAATATGACTTCAAAGGGTCTTCATTTGCTCACCGAACCTCTCCAATCCTATCACTGCTGCGTTTATGCCCCTGTACACATGCTTGATTCTCTTTTGTAGACATAGCAATCCATAGGTTTTAAGATACTTACTAGTCAGGTACATTCTTAGGCGTTTAATATGCGGTGTTGAGTCCATTTCGTTGAGCAAGGAGTAGCTCTTGTCTATTCCATATTTGGCTTAAGGAACTTTATCTGTGCTCATTTCAATCTCTGGTTTTATGCAGCACCCCAACTCACCTTTCCCCTTAAGCAAGCATAAGTTGGTTTTCTAAATTTGAGACACTTTTCTGTTCCGTAATTCAGTTCCTGTGTAGCCAAGTTTACATTCTGTGTATTAGTGATATCTTATGATGTTTCTTTTTCTGTGTGACTTATTTCAGTTAGAATCATCGTACCTGAATCCACTCATTATGCTGCTACGGGCCTGATGACATAGATTTCATTGCTGAGTGATACTGCATTGTACGTAAGTACCACAAGTTACTTTATCCATTTTTCACTTTCTGTGATATTGAACTTGTACTGTAAACGAGGTTCTTGTAAACAGAGGCGTCCCAAACTTTGGGGTGGCTGTGTCTTTTTGATTTTAATTTCCCTAAGCTATAGGACCATAAGTGGAAGTGCCCTAGGCTCTGTTGCTTTGTTTTTTAGATGTTTCAGGAAACACCATACACTTCTCCCGAGTGTCTGTTGGCAATTTACATCCCGCACATCAGCATAACAAGGCTCCCAGTTCTCCATGGCCTGTCCTGCCTTTCTGGATTTTACACTTTTTTCAGATGGCCCTTTGTACCTGGGGGGAAGTGAGACTTCATTGTAGTGCAGATTTCCTTTGCAAGCTTGCTTGGTTGCCAAAAAGGGCGTATGCGTTTTTTCCTGAATATATTCAGGAAAAAACGCATACGCTCTTTTTGGCCAAGTGCATCATTGTGGACGTTCTGCCTCTTTTCCTATGCTTTAAATGCAATTCCAGTCTACCTCCTGAAATCGGTTTCCTGCAATTCTGCCCCGCTTTCAAGTCCTCTTGGCAGCCTTACTTCAGTATATTTTTGGACGATAGCTGTCATTTATAACTCTGCAGCTTTGTGAATGACAGTGCCCCTGAGCTCCTTTCTTCAACTAGCTTTCTTGTGAGCTGGCAACAGCACTGCAGGATGGCTTCAGGCCCTAATCTGGTTCCGGCACGGCACGCTGAGCCTTTGGTTATTTCCTCTTCCTGGTGGGAAATGAGAGTTAAATTTGCCCGTCCAGACACCTCCAGCTAGTCTCTCATTGGTTCTCCCTATTCCTGTTCATCTTCCTTCAGAAATTGCAAACTGGGCCAAACAGGAGGTTAAAGGCGCTGACTCTCCAAGTGGGGAGAGTGTTAGTAAAGCGTCTGGAATGTTGCACCCGAGTACCAGGGGAGGAAAACTGAGACATATTTGAACACGTCTCCCGTTCACACGGTTGATCATACTCTGGGTTCCACATGCATGTTTTAGCTGAAGGAAGAATCCCTTAAACCTGGAGAGTTGAGACCCGTGGAATGGGTACCATGCAATATGACTTCAAAGGGTCTTCATTTGCTCACCGAACCTCTCCAATCCTATCACTGCTGCGTTTATGCCCCTGTACACATGCTTGATTCTCTTTTGTAGACATAGCAATCCATAGGTTTTAAGATACTTACTAGTCAGTTATATTCCTAGGCGTTTAATATGCGGTGTTGAGTCCATTTCGTTGAGCAAGGAGTAGCTCTTGTCTATTCCATATTTGGCTTAAGGAACTTTATCTGTGCTCATTTCAATCTCTGGTTTTATGCAGCACCCCAACTCACCTTTCCCCTTAAGCAAGCATAAGTTGGTTTTCTAAATTTGAGACCCTGTTCTGTTTTGGAATTCAGTTCCTGTGTAGCCATGTTTACATTCCGTGTATTAGTGATATCTTATGATGTTTCTTTCTCTGTGTGACTTATTTCAGTTAGATTCATCGTACTTAATCCACTCATTATGCTGCTACGGGCCTGATGACATAGATTTCATTGCTGAGTGATATTGCATTGTACGTAAGTACCACAACTTCTTTATCCATTTTTCACTTTCTGCGATATTGAACTTGTACCGTATATGAGGTTCTTGTAAACAGAGCCATCCCAAACTTTGGGGTGGCTGTGTCTTTTTGATTTTAATTTCCCTAAACTATAGGACCATACGTGGAAGTGCCCTAGGCTCTGTTGCTTTGTTTTTTAGATGTTTCAGGAAACACCATACACTTCTCCAGAGTGGCTGTTGGCAATTTACATCCTGCCCATCAGCATAAGAAGGCTCCCAGTTCTCCATGGCCTGTCGTGCCTTTATGGATTTTACACTTTTTTCAGATGGCCCTTTTGACCAGGGGAAAGTGAGACTTCATTGTAGTGCAGATTTCCTTTGCAAGCTTGCTTGTTTGGCCAAAAAGTGTGTATGCGTTTTTTCCTGACTATATTCAGGAAAAAACACATACGCCCTTTTTGGCCAAATGCATCATTGTCGAGGTTCTGACTCTCTTCATATGTTTTCAATGCAATTCCAGTGTACCTCCTGAAATCGGTTTCCTGCAATTCTGCCTTGCTTTCAATGCTTCTTCATAGCCTTACCTCAATATATTTTTTGAAAATAGTTGGCCTTTATAACTCTGCAGGTTTTTGAATTGCAGTGGCCCTGAGCTCCATTTTTCAGCTCTTATTTTTGTGATCTTGCCCCATAACCATAGGATTCCTTGAAGCTCTATTCTTCTTCTGGGGCACCTTGCTGTGCCTTTGGTTAATTCTTCTTACTGATGTGAAATTAGAGTGACATGTGCCCATTGAAACCGCTACAGCTAGTTTCTCACTGTTTCCCACTATTCCCATTCATCCTCCGCACTAACTGCAGACTGTGCGATACCAGAACTTAAAGGCATTGACTCTCCATGTGGGGATGTTGTTAGTAAAGCGGCTGGAATGTCGATCCGGAGCCCCAGGAGAGGAACAATGAGGTGTGTTTTAGAAACCTTTCCCGATCATATGGTATACCAGTCGCTGGGTTTCCCAAGCATGGTTTAGCTGTAGGAAGATTCCCTTCAACCTGGAGTGTTGGGACCCTTGGAATGAGTAGCATGAAGTATTGCATTAAACTTTCGGCAGTTGCTCACCAAAGCTCACCAATCCTCTCAGCCCCAAGTGTCCAGCCTTATGTCTTATCCAGCTGTGGGTTTATATGTGGTCAATCCAGGTTGCATCACAGCCCCTGAGCGAATTTTGTAAGAATTTTTCTCTCTTTCATTGTTTCAGCGTTTTGTTTTTAAAATTTATTTCTATAATGGGGTTTAGCTCATTTTCACTGCTGTGTTTGTGCCGCTCTGCACACACTTGATTCCCTTATGGAGATATATCAATACATGGGTTTTAAGATTCTTATTACTCAGATATATTTCTCTGCGGTGTATAGGGTGTGTTGAGGCCAGTTCATTGAGCAAGGTGTAGATCTTGTCTAACACCTATTTGGTTTATTGAACGGTATCTGTGCTAATTTCAAACTCTGGTTTTATGCATCACCCCACCTCTCCTTTCCCCTTAAGCTGACATAAGTGTGTTTTCTAAATGTGAGACACTGTTCTGTTCTGTAATTCATTTCTTGTGCAGCCATATTTACCCTCCCTCTATAAGTGATATCTTATGATATGTTTCTTTTTCTGTTTGACTTATTTCAAGTAGTATTATCGGACCTAAATCCACTCTTTATCCTTCTACTAGCCTTATTACATTGATTTCATGGTGAAGAGATATTCCATTGTACATAAGTACCACATCTTCTTTATCCATTGTTCTCTTTCCTGGGATATTTAAGGTGTACTGAAGTTGAGGTTCTTGTAAACAGAGTAGCCCTAAACTGTGGTGTGATTGTGTCTCGTTGATTTTTAGACTTCCCTAGATATACTCCCATGATTGGAAGTGTCCTATGCTCTGTAGCTCTGTTTTTTAGATGATTTAGGAACCACCATACACTTCTCCAGAGTGGCTCTCGGCAGTTCACGCACATACACTCTCCAGAGTGGCTCTCGGCAGTTCACGCACTCGGTAGTTCACGCACTGCTCTCGGCAGTTCAGCGTATAAAGGCTCCCTGTTCTCCATGGCCTGTCCTGCATTTCTGGTTTTTACAATTTTTTAGGATGGCCCTTTTGACCGGTGGGAAGTGAGACTTCTTTGTTGTGCACATTTGCATTGCTTGCTTGCTTCGTTGCCCATAAAGTGCGTATGCGTTTTTTCCTGGATATAATCAGGAAAAAACGCATACGCCCTTTCGGGCCAACTGCATCATTGTCGAAATTCTGCCGCTTTTCATGTGCGTTAAAGACGAGTCCAATCTATCTCTTGAAATCTGTTTCTTGCAATTCTGTCTTGCATTCAGATCCTCTTCTTTGCCTTACCTCAACATATTTTTGGACGTTAGTTTTCATTTATAACTCTGCAGGTTTGTGAATTGCAGTGACCCTGAGCTCCATTTTTTAAGTTGCTCTTTTGTGAGCTGGCCTCAAACCCGCAGGATTGCTTCAGACCCTATTTTGGCTCCGGCGAGGCAGGCTGAGCCTTTCTTTAATTCTTATTCTTAATGGGAAATTAGAGTGATATGTGCCCGTCCAAACCCCTACAACTATTCTCTCATTGGTTCCCCCTCTTCCCGTTCATCCTCCTCACAATTTGCAAAATGTGTGAAACAGAAGTTTAAATGTGCTGATTCTCCAAGTGGGGAGATTCTAAGTAACGTGGCTGGAATGGTGAACAGGAGCACCAGCAGAGGATAAATGAGCTGCATTTTAGACACATCTCCCGATCACATGGTGTACAGTCCTCTGGGTTTTCCATGCATGTTTTAGCTGTAGGAAGATCCCTTGAACCTGCAGATTTGGGACCCATTGAATGGGTACCAGGTAGTATTACTTTAAAGGGTGTGCATTTCCTCACCCAACCTCACATTTCTCTTAGCGCAAACAGTTTCCAGCCTTATGTCTCATCCTGCTGTGGGTCTAGATGTGTTCAATCCATGTTGCATCACCGTCCCTGAGGAAAAGTTGTAAGAGGTTTTCTCTGTCTCTCTGTCGTTTATTTTTTTCAATTTATTACTATATTGCTTACAGCTGATTTTCAAAGCTCTGTTTCTTGCTGCTGTACATCCACTTGATTCACGTACAGAGAGACATCAATAAATTCTTTTTCAGATTCTTACCAGTCGTATATATTCTTTTCCGGTGACTTGAGTGTGCTGAGTGCAGTTCTTTTAGCTACCGTGTAGGCCTTGTTGATTATCAGTTTGGTATTTGGAATGGTATCTTTGCTAATTTCAACCTCCTGGATGATGCCTCACCCCTCCCCACCTTTCCCGTTTAGCAGCCTTATGCGTGTTTTCTACATATTTGACTATGTTTTTGTTTTGTAATTTATTTCATGTGTAGCCATTTTAGATTCCACCGTTAAGTGATATCTTATGATATGTGTCTTTTTCTTTTTGAATTCTGTCACTTAGAATGATCATACGTAACTCCTCTGGAGTTGTTACAACTGGCCATATTTCATTGATTTCCAGGCTGAATAATATTCCACTCTACCTAAGTACCACATCTCTATCCATTTTTTCCCTCCAGAGACATTTAAGTTATATCCTAGTCGAGGATCTTTTAAACAGAGAGGGGGTAAACATTGGGGTGCCTGTGTCCTCTCGATTTTTGTTTTTCCCAAGATATACGCCCATGAGTGCAAGTGCCCTATGCTCTGTAGCTCATTTTTTAGATGCTTTAGTAAACACAATACACTTCTCCAGAATGGCCGTTGGCAATATACATTTCCACTATAAGTCTCACAGGGCTCCCTCTTCTCGTTGCCCTGTCCTGCATTTCTGTTGTTTATGCTTTATGAGGATGGCTCTTCTGACTGATGCGAAGTGATATCTTTTGTAGTATTGACTTCCAGTGCCCACCTGTTTGGTTGGCTAAAAAAGTGTATGCCCTTTTCTTGAATATATACAGAAAAAAACGCATACACCCTTTTTGGCCAACTGCAATGTTGGCAATGTTCAGCTCCTTTTCTTGTGCTTAATGGCGAGTCCTTTCTACCTCCTCACATCCCTTTCCTGCCATTCTCCCTTGCTTACAAGTCCTTTTCTCTGACTTTCCTCAAGACATTTTTCAGTGATGGATATTTTCAACTCTGCAGTTTTGTGAATTTTACTGCCCCTGAGTTCCATTGTTCAACTTGTGTTTATGGGAACTGGCCAAAAAGCAGCGGGATTTCCTCAAGCCCTATACTGTTTCCATGGGCAACCCTAGCCTTTGGTCAATTCGTCTTCCTGATTGGAAATTAGAGTGACATGTGCCTGTCTGAACACCTAGGACTTGTCTCTCATTGTTCCTCATCCTTCCGCTTCATCCTCTGGACAAATTCCAAACTGTACGCAACAGGATGTTGACAGTGCTGACATCTCCAAGTGGGAAGACTGTTAGTAAAGACGCTGGAGGGGTGAACCCGAGCACCAGGAGATGAGGAGATGAGATGCCTTTTCCAAACTCTTCCCGATCAGATGGTATACCATCCTCTGGGTGTGACAGACATGTTTTAGCAGTAGGAAGAGTCCCATTCATGTAAGGAGAACACCAGGGCTTTTTCAAAATCAGTGTCTCCCCGAAACCCAAACTGGGGAAGTTTTTAAGCTACGGCTACACATATGTTCATTAAGGGCCTTGGGAAGTAGGCAGAGTCCAAACTTTAGATGATTGAAGTCTTCAGGGTCAGAAGCACTCACCACCAGCTTCCCTTAGGCTACACTTTAACTGTCATTGATAGATGATGTCAATAAAAATATCTATTCTTTTTCAGATTATTTCCCCTTATAGGTTATTGCAAAATGTTGAGTGTAGTTCCCTGTGCTATACAGTAGTTCCTTGTTGATGATCTATTTTATACATAGCAGTGTGTATGTGTTAATTCCAAACTGTTAATTTATCCCTCCTCCTACCTTTCCCCTTTGGTAATAATAAATTATAAGATTTTATACTTCTCAGAAATGGGGGAGCTGAAAGAGAGGTATCATTTTCAATGGAAAAGCATTTAAAACAAGATTGAAAGTTTAACCAAGATTATTAGATGTACATCCTTGGAAAGAAATCACTTCGTTTCTCTAATATTGACGTGACAAATGAGACAAACCTTTTCACTGAACTTGCTTATAAAAAGTGATGGAAATATCAAATGGAAGTGTTAAAAACATCTTATTTTCCTTGAGCCTTATACACTGTTCTATGTTAACTACAGTTTGGCCCACACATCTGTTCATTGAGGTTACAATAGTCTCAATTTCTGTTACTGATCCTCCAGAGTGGACCCCAACAAGTGTCCCCCTGCCCAGTGTCATTGGGGCCAACAGATCGAGACTGAGTTTGGTTCACAAGCAAAGGAAACTTTATATTTTGATCAGAGAATGGAGAGGTGAGAGCATGCACTACCCCGTGGGCTGTGGGCTGGGCTGCTGTGTAGAGATCCTGTCAGAGTCAGTGGGAGGGAGGGAGGCGGCGGAGCTCTCGAGGGCCGGGTTGGCTGTAGCTCAGGCTCTATATCGTGGAGTCTGCACTGGGCCCCAGGAGCTGAGGTGTCGACCCAGCCATTCTGCACTAGGAAATCTGGTCTGAAGTGCCGGGTGTGGAACCTCTGCATGCGGGACCCTAGGAGCACGTGAAATTAGACAAAGCACAAAGGATAAAAAAGGTTAGACTTGACTTTATTGCCCAGATTCTATTTTTATCTCCCAGGGATTTTTAATGGGCTTTGCTGGGGACAAACCCCTCCTCTGCCTTTTGTCCCGTTCCTCATTCTTGGAGTGCTGAGGGTGCAGACCCTTCTTCTGTAACTGCTGAGTGCTGAGTTGGGAGCCCTCATACCCGGGGGCAAGGGTCAGAGCTTCTCCCCAGCAGCCTCCCGGTGACGTTGATTGTCCCCAGGCCCCCTGCCTCCCTGCTCGTCCACCTGAGCACCAGCATTGGAAGTGTTATAGATTCTAATGACCTTTAAGGGTCCAGGAAAGAGATGTGCAGAGACGCTGTGGGGGCCGGTTTCACCCCGCCCCACATTTGTTCGGCCACCTTAGGCTGACCGTTTCTGCCAGCCTAGATGCTCTGACCAGTAGTCTGCGCTTTCTTCAATTAGGCCCCTGAATTAACGTACAAACAGCACCAGGTGTCAGAGCCCTGCCCGCTCAACTCCCAGACAGTCCAGGGTCAGTGGTGATCAAGGACCATGATGGCTACTGAGTCAACAGCCTTTTGAAGTAAACAGGAGTCCAGCCAGTCTTATTGGCCACCATCATCATGGTGTCTGTAGGCTTTTCTATGGTGACAGTGTGGTATACTGTTCCCCCGCCAAGATTATTAGCTCCCCTCTGGGTGCAGTAAGTCCTGCAAGCAGTAGTCTACTCTTTTGGGACACACTCTTGTTGTTTTATGAGAGAAACTCCAGGTCAAGTGATGTTCACACGAGTCGTCATGGTGCCCTGTTGCCCCCGGTTATCTCTCTGGATGTTGGAGTTGGAGGGCCTCCTCACTCGAGGTCGGTGTGCCAACGGAGCAAACCCTGCAACTTCAGGGCATGGTTGGTGGTTAGGATCACCACGTGGGGTCCTTTTCCCTTAGGAGGGAGGTGGCCTTTTGGGCTGCTGATTTCCAGGTTTTTAGATACCGCCAGTATCTTGGCCAGATGTGGCAGTGGGCCAAGCCCCTTAGTGACCGTAGTTTATCCTACCTGGATGGCATTCTTGCATTGTTCCATTTCAAGTGGTCCCAGTTTTTGCACTAATTCTCCAATGGCGATTCACCTTTCACCGGGAATGTAAAGGTCAAAGGGTTTAGCTAAATTAGGGAGTTCCAGGGCAAGGGTCTGAATTGACTGCTCTTTCCATTCTTGAAAGGCCACTTCTGGATTCTATTCAAAAGGATCATCATCTTTTCCTTTCAGTGTTTCATATAGAGGCCCAGCTAGTAGACTATAGTTAGGGATCCAGAAGCAGCAAACGCTGGCCTCCCCAGGAACCCCTAAGCTGTCTTCTAGTTTGAGAAAGGGGTAAGGCTGAAAATGGTTTCTTCCCTTTCCTGGGATGGGCTTCTCTGACCTTCTGTGAGAATGAAGCCCAGGCAGGTCACCGCAGTCTGTGATATTTGAGCTTTTTCTTGGACAACTTCTATCCTTTATTGGCTTGGTAGTTCAGAGGCCTCCTTAGTAGGGCTGGCGATCAGAATGTCGTCTGCGTATTGAAGGAGGGTTTCCTTTTCCAGAGGTAGAACTTTTAGGTCTTTAGCTAAGCTTTCCCCAAAGATGGTGTGGGAATTTTTGCACCCTTGGGGCCAGACGGCCCGGAAGTATTGTTTTAGTTGTATGTTGAGTCCTGCCACTCACAAGCCAAAATTTCTTGTGACTCTGGGACTAATGGAATACAAAAGAAGGCATCATTGAAGACTAATACAGAATACCATGTCCTGGTGGTTGGTAGAATGACCAGCAGGGTGTAGGAATTAGGAGCAACTGGAGGTATATCCTCGGTGGCTTCACTGACTGTCCTGACATCCTTTACCAGGTCCCCAGCAGCCCATGGGGCTCTCGTGGTCAGACCAATCCCAGAATATGGAGCTCACCTGGGCAGGTACCCCACCCCCACCCCAGCCCACGGGGCTCTTGTGGTCAGGCCCCTCCCAGGATACAGAGCTACCCTTGCAGGTACCGTGGCAGGGCTGGGCACACAGGAACCTTGCACATAGCCCTCATTGCAGAGCACCCCCAGCTCACCTGTCGCTCAGAGCTGACACAGAGCACCTCAGAGCAGGACTTGAACTAACAAACAGCAGCTGCGACAGGTCTGTGACCCTGGGCATCACTCCGTGAGGCCTCCGTCCACCTGGTCTTCCAGAGACTTCCACTGCACCCGGGGCACCAGGCCTCTGTCTCCAACCACCACCCACCCCTCCTCTCCCTGACTCCTGGGTTCCTCTCATTAGGAGAGGGTTTTCTTGAAGTTGTCTCCCACTCATGGGCCAGATAAAATGATTAGAAAACAAGCCAAAGCTGCAGCCCCTTGTCTATCCTGACTCTCAGGAGCCCACACCTGTTCCTTGGACCTGGCCGGTTCAGCAAGTTCCATTTTCTGCAACTGTGAGCCCCTGAGGGGTGATGATTGGCTGACCTGGGCAGCCTTACCGTGCCGGCCAGCCCTCCCCAGGTGTGCCTGGGTTGAGATCAATATAAATACCACTCCAGGCAGCAAGAGCCCCTGCAGCCGTGCCTGACACCATTTTCTCTGCCCTGTCAGCAGTCTCGGGGCTGGGCTGGTGGGAGGGAGTGAGAGGCCACGGTTTTGTGGGTGGCCCAGTGTGAGTGGGGCTCTGCTGGACTTTCTGCAGCAGTTGCCAGGCTGCCACCTGCTAAAGAAGAGGATGTGTCACCCATACCTGCTGCTGGAATTTCTCCCTGGGCAGAGGTGAGGAAGGAAAAAAGCAGTGGGGGCAGGGACAGGACGGGTATCTCAGGCAGGGAAATGGAAATCTTCCAGAAGAGCACCCAGGGCCAGGACCATCCTGGCTGGCCTGCAGGCACCAAGTCGGCCGGCATGCTGTCACTCGTGTGGCTCTATGGCCCTTCCTCTAGGCTTTCAAGTCCTTGTATATATTCAGGTGTTTTACCTTGGACGGGTGGGAATAGTTCAGCAGCAACTGGCCTGGGGCTCAGCTCACGTTTACTCACAGATGCCTCGGCACGGTGCCCCAGCTTTGCAATGAGGACGCTTGTTGTGTGGGGGCTGCTGGCTGAATGGGAGATGATTCCCCACCACTGACCAACTTCAGAATTGTTTACAACTGGAGTAAGTGCCCTGATATGGCTTTCCTCTGAGTAACTGGTGGGTTCTGTTTTTTTTTTTTCTCTTTTTCGTTTTTGGTTCAAGGTAGATTTTATTCCTCTTTTTTGTATTTACAGATATAAGCATGGAAATAATTTATTCATATAAATACATGTATGTGAAGGGAATAATTGTTTTTTCTGTTTCATTTTTTAAATTTTATTTCTTTTTAATTTTGAATTTTATTTTATATTTTTATACAGCAGGTTCTTATTGGTTATCTATTTTATACATATAAATGTTTACATGCCAATCCCAATCTCTCAAATCCTCCCACCACCACCCTCCCAAGAGCTTTCCCCCCTTGTTGTCCATACGATTGTTGTCTACATCTGTTGCTCTATTTATGCCTTGCAAAACGGTTAATCTGTACAGTTTTTCTAGGTTCCACATATATGCATGAATATACAAGATTTGTTTTTCTCTTTCTGACTTACTTCACTCTGTATGACAGTCTCTAGATCCATCGACGTCTCTACAAATGACCCAATTTCATTCCTTTCATGGCTTAGTAATATTCCATTTTATATATGTACCACATCTTTATGCATTCGTCTGTCTGTGGGCATTTAGGTTGCTTCCATTACCTCGATATTGTAAATAGTGATGCAATGAACATTGCGGTGAATGTCTCTTTTTGATTTCTGGTTTTGTCTGGGTATATGTCCAGTACTGGGATTGCTGTATCATATGGTAATTCTATTATTAGTTCCTTAAGAAACTCCATATTGTTCTCCATAGTGACTGTATCAATTTATATTCCCAACAATAGTGGAAGAGGCTTCCTTTTCTCCACACCCTTTCCAGCATTTGTTGTTTGTAGATTTTCAGATGATGCCCATTCTAACAGGTGTGAGGTGATACCTCATTGTTGAGTCCATTTCGTTGAGCAAGGGGTAGGTCTTGTCTATTACATATTTGGCTTATGGAACGGTATCTGTGCTAATTTCAAACTCTGGTTTTATGCAGCACCCCAACTCACCTTTCCCCTTAAGCAAGCATAAGTTGGTTTTCTAAACTTGAGACCCTGTTCTGTTTTGTAATTCAGTTCATGTGTAGCCAAGTTTACATTCCGTGCATTAGTGATACCTTATGATGTTTCTTTTTCTGTGTGACTTATTTCACTTAGAATCATCGTGCCTCAATCCACTCATTATGCTGGTACAGGCCTGGTGACACAGATTTCATCGCTGAGTGGTATTCTGTTGTACGTAAGTACCGCAACTTCTTTATCAATTATTTGTTCTCTGGGATATTTAACGTGTATTGTAGAAGAGGTTCCTGTAAACAGATCCGTCCCAAATTTTGGGGTGGCTGTGTTTTTGATTTTAATTTTCCTAAGCTATAGGACCATAAGTGGAAATACCCTAGACTCTATTACTTTGTTTTTCAGATGTATCAGGAAACACCATACACTTGTCCAGAGTGGCTGTTGGCAATTTACATCCTGCCCATCAGCATAACAAGGTTCCTTTTTCCCCATGGCCTGTCTTGCCTTTCTGGATTTTACACTTTTTTCAGATGGCCCTTTAGACCGGGGGGAAGTGACACTTCATAGTAGTTCGGATTTCCATTGCAAGCTTGCTTGGTTTGCCAAAACGGGCATATGCGTGTTTTCCTGAATATATTCAGGAACAAACTCATACGCCCTTTTTTGCCAAGTGCATCATTGTCGATGTTCTGCCTCTTCCTATGCTTTAAATGCAAATCCAGTCTACCTCCTGAAATCGGTTTCCTGAAATTCTGCCCCGCTTTGAAGTCCTCTTCGCAGCCTTACTTCAATATATTTTTGGACGTTATCTGTCATTTATAACTCTGCAGGTTTGTGAATTACAGGGCCCCTGAGCTCCTTTCTTCAACTCGCTTTCTTGTGAGCTGGCCGCAAACCCGCAAGACTGCTTCAGGCCCTAATCTGCTTCTGGCAGGGCATGCTGAGCCTTTGGTTAATTCCTCTTCCTGGTGGGAAATGAGTGTTAAAAATGCCCGTCCAGACACCTACCTCACTCTCAACCCCTTGGTTATGTGGGTCCTCTGGTTTGTGGCCACCTTTGCTGGGTTCCTCACCTTCGATGATGTGGCCCCACTAGTGTGAGGACACTCCTGCCTGGTTCCTATCCACGTGGTTATGTGGACCCCCTGGTGAGAGTCTGTTCCTGGCTGTGTTCCTCACCCTTCTGTGAGGGAGACCCTCTGCTGATAGGTCACTCCTGCATGGCTGGCACACATTGCCTTGGTGAAATCAGCCGTGTGGTGGCAGTTGGAGCGTGCTGGGAATCTCCTCCCCCCGGTGATGAGGGCCCTCTGGCGTCAGGCCCTAACTGCTGGGCTCCCCACATTTTGTGATGTGCGCCCAGTGGTGCGAGGACACTCCAGCCAGGTTCACATCCCCATGGGGATGTGGGCCTTCTGCTCTGAGGTCCCAACGCCTGGGTTGCTCACAGTTTCATGATGTGGGTTCTCTGCTGTTAGTTCACTCCTGCCTGCATTCCATAGCTTCTGTGCTCTCGGCCGCCTGCTGGGAGGTTCCAACTGCTGGATTCCTCCCCTTTCTTATTCTTTGGGCCCTCTGTTTTTAGGCTACTCCTGCCTGCCTCATTCCCATTCCCTTTGTGATATGTGTCCTCTGATTTGAGGCCACATGTGCTGGGTTCCGCACCTTTCGATGATGTGGCCCCACTGGAGGGAAGACAGTCCTGACTGGTTCCCATCCCCTTGCTGATGTGGGCCCTCAGGTGAGAGTCTGATCCTGGCTGGGTTCCTCACCCTTCTGTGAGGTGGGCCCTCTGCTGTGAGGTCAATCATGCCTGTCTGGCACACGTCACCTTGGTGACGTGGGCCCTCTGGTGGCAGTTGGAGTATGCTGTGATCCTCCTCCCCTCGGTGATGAGGGCCCTCTTGCCTTAGGCCATAACTGCTGGGCTCCCCACATTTTCTGATGTGCGCCAAGTGAGTGAGGACACTCTTGCCAGGTTCCCATCCCCATGGGGATATGGGCCTTCTGCTCTGAGGTCAAAACGCCTGGCTTGCTCACAGTACCATGATGTGGGCCCTCTGCTGTGAGTTCACTCCGGCAAGGATCCCTTATCATTGGTGCTCTGAGCCGCCTGCTGGGAGGTTCCAACTGCTGGATTCCTCAACTTTTTTATTCTATGTGCCCTCTGTTGTGAGGCTCCTCCTGCCTGCCTCACTGCCAGCCCCTTGGTGATGACTGTCCTATGGCTTGAGGCCACATGTGCTGCATTCCTCACCTTTCGATGATGTGGCCCCACTCGTGTGAGGACACTCCTGCCTGGTTCCCATCCCCTTGGTGAGGTGGGCCCTCTGGCGAGAGTCTAATCCTGGCTGGGTTCCTCAACGTTCTGTGAGGTGGGCCCTCTGCTGTGAGGTCACTCCTGCCTGGCTGGCACACGTCACCTTGGAGACATGAGCCCTCTGGTGGCAGTTGGAGCGTGCAGGGTGCCTCCTCCTCTCGGTGATGACGGCCCTCTGGCGTCAGGCCCTAAATGGTGGGCTCCCCACTTTTTCTGATGTGCGCCCAGTGGTGCGAGGACACTCCAGCCAGGTTCCCATTCCCATGGGGATGTGGGCCTTCTGTGCTGAGGTCCCAACGCCTGGGTTGCTCACAGTTTTATGATGTGGACCCTCTGCTGTGAGTTCACTGTGGCCTGGATCCCATAGCCTCGGTGTTCTGGGCCGCCTGCTGGAAGGTCTAAATGCTGGAATCCTCACGTTTTTTATATTATGTGCCCTGTGTTGTGAGGCTACTCCTGCCTGCCTCACTCCAAGGCCCTTGGTGATGTGGGTCCTCTGGTTTGAGGACACATGTGCTGGTTTCCTCACCTTAAGATGATGAGGCCCCACTGGTGTGAGGATAATCCTGACTGGTTCCCATCCCCTTTGTGATGTGGGCCCTCTGGTGAGAGTCTGATCCTGGCTGGGTTTCTCACCCATCTGTGAGGTGGGCCCTCTACTATCAGGTAACTCTTGCCTGGCTTGCTCACCTCGCCTTGTTGACATGAGCCCTCTGGTGGCACTTGGACCCTGCTGGGAGCCTCCTCACCTCTGTGATGAGGGCCCTCTGACGTCAGGCCCTAACTGCTGGGCTCCCCAACTTTTCTTAGTGAGCCCAGTGATGCTCGGGCACTCCTCTTAGGTTCCCATCTCCATGGGGATGTGGGCCTTCTGCTCTGAGGTTCCAACGGCTGGGTTGATCACAATTTCATGATGTGGGCTCTCTGGTGTTAGTTCACTGTGGCCTGGATCCCATAGCCTCTGTGCTCTTGGCCGCCTGCTGGGAGGTTCCAACTGCTCGATTCCTCAACTTTTGTATTCTATGGGTCCTGTGTTGTGATGCTCCTCCTGCCTGCCTCACTCGCAACCCCTTCGTGATGTGGGTCTTCTGGTTTGAGGCCACATGTGCTGGGTTCCGCAACTTTCAATGATGTGGCCCCACTGGTGTGAGGACACTCCTGCCTGGTTCCCATCCCCTTGGTGATGTGGGCCTTCTGGTGACAGTCTTATCCTGGCTGGGTTCCTCACCCTTCTGTGAGGTAGGCCCTCTGCTGTGAGGTCAATCCTGCCTGACTTGCACACATCACCTTGGCGACGTGGGCCCTCTGTTGGCACACAGAACCTGCTGGGAGCCTCCTCCCCTCGGTGATGACGGCCCTCTAGCATCAGGCCCTAACTGCTGGGATCCCCACGTTTTCTGATGTGAGCCCAGTGTTGCCAGGACACTCCTGTCAGGTTCCCATCCCCATGGGGATGTGGGCTTTCTGCTCTGAGGTCCCAACGCCTGGGTTGCTCACAGTTTCATGATGTGGGCTCTCTGGTGTTAGTTCACTCCTGCCTGCATCCCATAGCTTCTGTGCTCTCGGCCGCCTGCTGGGAGGTTCCAAATGCTGGATTCCTCACCTTTTTTATTCTTTGGGCCCTCTGTTTTTAGGCTACTCCTACCTGCCTCACTCCCATCCCCTTTGTGATGTATGTCCTCTGATATGAGGCCACATGTGCTGGGTTCCTCACCTTTCGATGATGTGGCCCCACTGGTGGGAGGACAGTTCTGACTGGTTCCCATCCCCTTGGTGTTGTGGGCCCTCTGGTGAGAGTCTCATCCTGCCTCGGTTCCTCACCCTTCTGTGAGATAGGCCCTCTGCTGTGAGGTCACTACTGCCTGGCTGGCGCATGCCACCTTGTAGACGTGGGCCCTCTGTTGGCAGTTGGAACCTGCTGGGAGTCTCCTCCCCTCAGTTATGAGGGCCCCCTGGCGTCAGGCCCTAACTGCCGGGCTCCTAACATTTTCTGATATGTGCTAAGTGGTGCGAAGCCACTCCTGCCAGGTTCCCATCCCAATGGGGATGTGGGCCTTCTGTTCTGTGGTCCCAACGGCTGGGCTGCTCACAGGTTCATGATGTGGGCCCTCTGCTGTGAGTTCACTGTGGCCTGAATCCCATAGCCTCGGTGCTCGGGGCCACTTGCTGGGAGGTTCCAACTGCTGGATTCCTCAACTTTTATATTCTATGGACCCTGTGTTGTGAGGCCGGTCCTGCCAGCCTCATTCCGAACCCCTTGGTGATGTGGTTCCTCTGGTTTGAGGCTACATGTGCTGGGATCCTCACCTTTCGATGATGTTGTCCCACTGGTGTGGGGACACTCCTGCCTGGTTCCCATCCCCTTGGTGATGTGGGCCCTCTGGTGAGAGTCTGATCCTGGCTGTGTTCCTCACCCTTCTGTGAGGTGGGCCCTCTGCTGTGAGGTCACTCCTGCCGGGCTGGCACACATTGCCTTGGCGATGTTGGCCCTCTGGTGGCAGCTGGAGCCTGCTGGGAGCCTCCTCCTCTCAGTGATGAGTGCTCTCTAGCGTCAGGCCCTAACTTCTGAGCACCCCACGTTTTCTGATGTGAGCCCAGTGATGCCAGGACACTCCTGTCATGTTCCCATCACCATGGGGATGTGGGCCTTCTGCTCTGAGGTCCCAATGTCTGGGTTGCTCACAGTTTCATGATGTGGGCTGTCTGGTGTTAGTTCACTCCGGCCTGGATCCCCTAGCCTCTGAGCTCTGGGCCGCCTGCTGGGAGGTACCAAATGCTGGATTCCTCACCTTTCTTATTTTTGGGCCCTCTGTTATGAGGCTCCTCCTGCCTGCCTCACTCCCAGCCCCTTGGTGATGGGTGTCCTATGGTTTGAAGCCACATGTTCTGGGTTCCTCACCTTTAGATGATGTGGCCCTACTCATGTGAGGACACTCCTGCCTGGTTCCAATCCATTTGGTGATGTGGGCCCTCTGGTGCAAGTCTGATCCTGACTGGGTTCGTCACACTTCTCTGAGGTGTGCCCTCTGCTGTGAGGTCATTCGTGCCTGGTTGGCACACATCACCTTGGCGACGTCAGCCCTCTGGTGGCAGTTGGAGCCTGCTGGGAGCCTCCTTCCCTTGGTGATGAGGGTCCTCTGGCATCAGGCCCTAACTGCTGGTCTCCCAAAATTTTCTGATACGTTCTCAGTGGTGCGAGGACACTCCTACCAGATTTCCATCCCCATGGGGATGGGGGCCTCCTGCTCTGAGGTCCCAATGGCTGGGTTGCTCAGTTTCATGACATGGGCCCTCTTCTGTGAGTTCACTGTGGCCTGGATCCCATAGCCTCGGTGCTCTGGGCCGCCTGCTGGGAGGTTCCAACTGCTGGATTCCTCACTTTTTTATTCTATGGGCCCAGTGTTGTGAGGCTACTCCTGCCTGCCTCACTCCGAGGCCCTTGGTGATGTGGGTCCTCTGGTTTGAAGACACATGTGCTGGGATCCTCACCTTTCGATGATGTGGCCCCACTGGTGTGGGGACACTCCTGCCTGGTTCCCATCCCCTTGGTGATGTGGGCCCTCTGGTGAGAGTCTAATGTTGGCTGGGTTTCTCAACCTTCTGTGAGGTGGGACCTCTGCTGTGAGGTAACTCCTGCCTGGCTTGCTCACATTGCCTTGGCAATGTGAGCCCCCAGGTGGCAGTTAAGCCTGCTGGGAATCTCCTCCCCTCAGTTATGAGAGCTCTGGATAAAACACATATGCCCTTTTTTGCCAAGTCCATTATTTTCCAAGTTCTGTCTCTTTTCCTATGCTTTAAGAGCGACTCCCGTGTACCTTCTGAAATCGGTTTCCAGCAATTCTGCCCCACATTCAAGTCTTCTTCGCAGCTTTATTCAGTATAATTTTGGATGATAGCTGTCATTTATAACTCCGCAGGTTTGTGAATTACAGTGTCCCTGAGCTCCTTTCTTCAACTCGATTTCTTGTGAGCTGGCCGCAACACCGCAGGATCTCTTCATGCCCTAATCTAGTTCCAGCACGGCACGCGGAGCCTTTGGTTCATTCGTCTTCCTGGTGGGAAATGAGAGTTAAATTTGCCCATCCAGACACCTCCAGCTAGTCTCTCATTGGTTCTCCCTATTCCTGTTCATTTTCTGCAGAAATTGCAAACTGGGCCAAACAGGAGGTTAAAGGCACTGACTCTCCAAGTGGGGAGAGTGTTAGTAAAGCGTCTGGAATGTTGCACCCGAGTACCAGGGGACAAACACTGAGACACATTTGAACACGTTTCCCGATCACATGGTGGATCATACTCTGGGTTCCACATGCATGTTTTAGCTGAAGGAAGAATCCCTTAAACCTGGAGAGTTGAGACCCATGGAATGCGTACCATGCAATATGACTTCAAAGGGTCTGCATTTGCTCACCGAACCTCTCCAATGCTATCACTGCTGCGTTTATGCCACTGTACACACGATTGATTCTCTTTCGGAGACATATAAATCCATAGGTTTTAAGATTCTTACTAGTCAGGTATATTCTAAGGCGTTTAATATGGGGTGTTGAGTCCACTTAGTTGAGCAAGGAGTAGCTCTTGTTATTACATATTTGGCTTATGGAACGGTATCTGTGCTAATTTCCATCTCTGGTTTTATGCAGCACCCCAACTCACCTTTCGCCTACAGCAAGCATAAGTTGGTTTTCTACATTTGAGACCCTGTTCTGCTTTGTAATTCAGTTCCTGTGTAGCCAAGTTTACATTCCGTGTGTTACTGATATCTTATGATGTTTCATTTTCTGTGTGACTTATTTCAGTTAGAATCATCATACCTGAATCCACTCATTATGCTGCTACGGGCCTGATGACATAGATTTCATTGCTGAGTGATATTGCATTGTACGTAAGTACCACAACTTCTTTATCCATTTTTCACTTTCTGCGATGCTGAACTTGTACCTTAAACGAGGATCTTGTAAACAGAGGCGTCCCAAACTTTGGGGTGGCTGTGTCTTTTTGATTTTAATTTCCCTAAGCTATAGGACCATAAGTGGAAGTGCCCTAGGCTCTGTTGCTTTGTTTTTTAGATGTTTCAGGAAACACCATACACTTCTCCCGAGTGTCTGTTGGCAATTTACATCCCGCCCATCAGCATAACATGGCTCCCAGTTCTCCATGGCCTGTCCTGCCTTTCTGGATTTTACACTTTTTTCAGATGGCCCTTTTGACCGGGGGGAAGTGAGACTTCATTGTAGTGCAGATTTCCTTTGCAAGCTTGCTTGGTTGGCCAAAAAGGGCGTATGCGTTTTTTCCTGAATATATTCAGGAAAAAACGCATACGCCCTTTTTGGCCAAGTGCATCATTGTGGACCTTCTGCCTCTTTTCCTCTGCTTTAAATGCAATTCCAGTCTACCTCCTGAAATCGGTTTCCTGCAATTCTGCCCCGCTTTCAAGTCCTCTTGGCAGCCTTACTTCAGTATATTTTTGGACGATAGCTGTCATTTATAACTCTGCAGGTTTGTGAATGACAGTGCCTCTGAGCTCCTTTCTTCAACTCGCTTTCTTGTGAGCTGGCCGCAACACCGCAGGATTGCTTCAGTCCCTAATCGTGTTCCCGCACGGCACGCTGAGCCTTTGGTTAATTCCTCTTCCTGGTGGGAAATGAGAGTTCAATTTTCCCGTCCAGACACATCCAGCTAGTCTCTCATTGGTTCTCCCTATTCCTGTTCATCTTCCGCAGAAATTGCAAACTGGGCCAAACAAGAGGTTAAAGGCAGTGAGTCTCCAAGTCGGGAGAGTGTTAGTAAAGCGTCTGGAATGTTGCACCCGAGTACCAGGGGACGAGAACTGAGACATATTGGAACACGTCTCCCGATCACATGGTTGATCATACTCTGGGTTCCACATGCAAGTTTTGGCTGAAGGAAGAATCCCTTAAACCTGGAGAGTTGAGACCCGTGGAATGGGTACCATGCAATATGACTTCAAAGGGTCTTCATTTGCTCACCGAACCTCTCCAATCCTATCTCTGCTGCGTTTATGCCCCTGTACACATGCTTGATTCTCCTTCAGAGACATAGCGATCCATAGGTTTTAAGATACTTACTAGTCAGGTATGTTCTTAGGCGTTTAATATGGGGCGTTGAGTCCATTTCGTTGAGCAAGGAGTAGCTCTTGTCTATTCCATATTTGGCTTAAGGAACTTTATCTGTGCTCATTTCAATCTCTGGTTTTATGCAGCACCCCAACTCACCTTTCCCCTTAAGAAAGCATAAGTTGGTTTTCTAAATTTGAGACCGTGTTCTGTGTTGTAATCCACTTCCTGTGTAGCCAAGTTTACATTCCGTGTATGAGTGATATCTTATGATGTTTCTTTTTCTGTGTGACTTATTTCAGTTAGAATCATCATACCTGAATCCACTCATTATGCTCCTATGGGCCTGATGACATAGATGTCATTGCTGAGTGATATTGCATTGTACGTAAGTACCACAACTTCTTTATCCATTTTTCACTTTCTGCGATACTGATCTTGTACCGTAAACGAGGTTCTTGTAAACAGAGCCGTCCCAAACTTTGGGGTGGCTGTGTCTTTTCGATTTTAATTTCCCTAAGCTATAGGACCATAAGTGGAAGTGCCCTAGGCTCTGTTGCTTTGTTTTTTAGATGTTTCAGGAAACACCATACACTTCTGCCCAGTGGCTGTTGGCAATTTACATCCCGCCCATCAGCATAACAACCTCCCTGTTCTCCATGGTCTGGCCTGCCTTTCTGGATTTTACACTTTTTTCAGATGGCCCTTTTGACCGGGGGGAAGTGAGACTTCATTGTAGTGCAGATTTCCTTTGCAAGCTTGCTTGGTTGGCCAAAAAGGGCGTATGCGTTTTTCCCTGAATATATTCAAGAAAAACGCATACGCCCTTTTTGGCCAAGTGCATCATTGTGGACGTTCTGCCTCTTTTCCTATGCTTTAAATGCAATTCCAGTCTACCTCCTGAAATCAGTTTCCTGCAATTCTGCCCCGCTTTCAAGTCCTCTTGGCAGCCTTACTTCAGTATATTTTTGGACGATAGCTGTCATTTATAACTCTGCAGGTTTGTGAATGACAGTGCCCCTGAGCTCCTTTCTTCAACTCGCTTTCTTGTGAGCTGGCCACAACACCGCAGGATTGCTTCAGGCCCTAATGTGGTTCCAGCACGGCATGCTGAGCCTTTGGTTAATTCCTCTTCCTGGTGGGAAATGAGAGTTAAATTTGCCCGTCCAGACACCTCCAGCTAGTCTCTCATTGGTTCTCCCTATTCCTGTTCATCTTCCGCAGAAATTGCAAACTGGGCCAAACAGGAGGTTAAAGGCACTGACTCTCCAAGTCGGGAGAGTGTTAGTAAAGCGTCTGGAATGTTGCACCCGAGTACCAGGGGATGAGAACTGAGACATATTGGAACACGTCTCCGGATCACACGGTTGATCATACTCTGGGTTCCACATGCATGTTTTAGCTGAAGGAAGAATCCCTTAAACCTGGAGAGTTGAGACCCGTGTAATGGGTACCATGCAATATGACTTCAAAGGGTCTTCATTTGCTCACCGAAACTCTCCAATCCTATCACTGCTGCGTTTATGCCCCTGTACACATGCTTGATTCTCTTTCGGAGACATAGCAATCCATAGGTTTTAAGATACTTACTAGTCAGGTACATTCTTAGGCGTTTAATATGCGGTGTTGAGTCCATTTCGTTGAGCAAGGAGTAGCTCTTGTCTATTCCATATTTGGCTTAAGGAACTTTATCTGTGCTCATTTCAATCTCTGGTTTTATGCAGCACCCCAACTCACCTTTCCCCTTAAGCAAGCATAAGTTGGTTTTCTAAATTTGAGACCCTGTTCTGTTTTGTAATTCAGTTCCTGTGTAGCCAAGTTTACATTCCGTGTATTAGTGATATCTTATGATGTTTCTTTTTCTGTGTGACTTATTTCAGTTAGAATCATCATACCTGAATCCACTCATTATGCTCCTACGGGCCTGATGACATAGATGTCATTGCTGAGTGATATTGCATTGTACGTAAGTACCACAACTTCTTTATCCATTTTTCACTTTCTGCGATACTGATCTTGTACCGTAAACGAGGTTCTTATAAACAGAGGCGTCCCAAACTTTGGGGTGGCTGTGTCTTTTTGATTGTAATTTCCCTAAGCTATAGGACCATAAGTGGAAGTGCCCTAGCCTCTGTTGCTTTGTTTTTTAGATGTTTCAGGAAACACCATACACTTCTGCACAGTGGCTGTTGGCAATTTACATCCCGCCCAGCAGCATAACAAGGCTCCCAGTTCTCCATGGCCTGTCCTGCCTTTCTGGATTTTACACTTTTTTCAGATGGCCCTTTTGACCGGGGGGAAGTGAGACTTCATTGTAGTGCAGATTTCCTTTGCAAGCTTGCTTGGTTGGCCAAAAAGTGCGTATGCGTTTTTTCCCTGAATATATTCAGGAAAAAACGCATACGCCCTTTTTGGCCAAGTACATCATTGTGGACGTTCTGCCTCTTTTCCTATGCTTTAAATGCAATTCCAGTCTACCTCCTGAAATCGGTTTCCTGCAATTCTGCCCCGCTTTCAAGTCCTCTTGGCAGCCTTACTTCAGTATATTTTTGGACGATAGCTGTCATTTATAACTCTGCAGGTTTGTGAATTACAGTGCCCCTGAGCTCCTTTCTTCAACTCGCTTTCTTGTGAGCTGGCCACAACACCGCAGGATTGCTTCAGGCCCTAATCTGGTTCCGGCACAGCACGCTGAGCCTTTGGTTAATTCCTCTTCCTGGTGGGAAATGAGAGTTCAATTTGCCCGTCCAGACACCTCCAGCTAGTCTCTCATTGGTTCTCCCTATTCCTGTTCATCTTCCGCAGAAATTGCAAACTGGGCCAAACAGGAGGTTAAAGGCACTGATCTCCAAGTCGGGAGAGTGTTAGTAAAGCGTCTGGAATGTTGCACCCGAGTACCAGGGGACGAAAACTGAGACATATTTGAACACGTCTCCTGATCACATGGTTGATCATACTCTGGGTTCCACATGCATGTTTTAGCTGAAGGAAGAGTACCTTAAACCTGGAGAGTTGAGACCCGTGGAATGGGTACCATGCAATATGACTTCAAAGGGTCTTCATTTGCTCACCGAACCTCTCCAATCCTATCACTGCTGCGTTTATGCCCCTGTACACACGCTTGATTCTCTTTCGGAGACATAGCAATCCATAGGTTTTCAGATACTTACTAGTCAGGTACATTCTTAGGCGTTTAATATGGGGTGTTGAGTCCATTTCGTTGAGCAAGGAGTAGCTCTTGTCTATTCCATATTTGGCTTAAGGAACTTTATCTGTGCTCATTTCAATCTCTGGTTTTATGCAGCACCCCAACTCACCTTTCCCCTTAAGCAAGCATAAGTTGGTTTTCTAAATTTGAGACCCTGTTCCTTTTGTAATCCAGTTCCTGTGTAGCCAAGTTTACATTCCGTGTATTAGTGATATCTTATGATGTTTCTTTTTCTGTGTGACTTATTTCAGTTAGAATCATCATACCTGAATCCACTCATTATGCTGCTACGGGCCTGATGACATAGATTTCATTGCTGAGTGATATTGCATTGTACGTAAGTACCACAACTTCTTTATCCATTTTTCACTTTCTGCGATACTGAACTTGTACCGTAAACGAGGTTCTTGTAAACAGAGGCGTCCCAAACTTTGGGGTGGCTGTGTCTTTTTGATTTTAATTTCCCTAAGCTATAGGACCATAAGTGGAAGTGCCCTAGGCTCTGTTGCTTTGTTTTTTAGATGTTTCAGGAAACACCATACACTTCTCCCGAGTGGCTGTTGGCAATTTACATCCCGCCCATCAGCATAACAAGGCTCCCAGTTCTCCATGGCCTGTCCTGCCTTTCTGGATTTTACACTTTTTTCAGATGGCCCTTTTGACCGGGGGGAAGTGAGACTTCATTGTAGTGCAGATTTCCTTTGCAAGCTTGCTTGGTTGGCCAAAAAGGGCGTATGCGTTTTTTCCTGAATATATTCAGGAAAAAACGCATACGCCCTTTTTGGCCAAGTGCATCATTGTGGACGTTCTGCCTCTTTTCCTATGCTTTAAATGCAATTCCAGTCTACCTCCTGAAATCGGTTTCCTGCAATTCTGCCCCGCTTTCAAGTCCTCTTGGCAGCCTTACTTCAGTATATTTTTGGACGATAGCTGTCATTTATAACTCTGCAGGTTTGTGAATTACAGTGCCCCTGAGCTCCTTTCTTCAACTCGCTTTCTTGTGAGCTGGCCGCAACACCGCAGGATTGCTTCAGGCCCTAATCTGGTTCCGGCACGGCATGCTGAGCCTTTGGTTAATTCCTCTTCCTGGTGGGAAATGAGAGTTCAATTTGCCCGTCCAGACACCTCCAGCTAGTCTCTCATTGGTTCTCCCTATTCCTGTTCATCTTCCGCAGAAATTGCAAACTGGGCCAAACAGGAGGTTAAAGGCACTGACTCTCCAAGTCGGGAGAGTGTTAGTAAAGCGTCTGGAATGTTGCACCCGAGTACCAGGGGACGAAAACTGAGACATATTGGAACACGTCTCCTGATCACATGGTTGATCATACTCTGGGTTCCACATGCATGTTTTAGCTGAAGGAAGAATCCCTTAAACCTGGAGAGTTGAGACCCGTGGAATGGGTACCATGCAATATGACTTCAAAGGGTCTTCATTTGCTCACCGAACCTCTCCAATCCTATCACTGCTGCGTTTATGCCCCTGTACACACGCTTGATTCTCTTTCGGAGACATAGCAATCCATAGGTTTTAAGATACTTACTAGTCAGGTACATTCTTAGGCGTTTAATATGGGGTGTTGAGTCCATTTCGTTGAGCAAGGAGTAGCTCTTGTCTATTACATATTTGGCTTAAGGAACTTTATCTGTGCTCATTTCAATCTCTGGTTTTATGCAGCACCCCAACTCACCTTTCCCCTTAAGCAAGCATAAGTTGGTTTTCTAAATTTGAGACCCTGTTCTGTTTGTAATTCAGTTCCTGTGTAGCCAAGTTTACATTCCGTGTATTAGTGATATCTTATGATGTTTCTTTTTCTGTGTGACTTATTTCAGTTAGAATCATCATACCTGAATCCACTCATTATGCTGCTACGGGCCTGATGACATAGATTTCATTGCTGAGTGATATTGCATTGTACGTAAGTACCACAACTACTTTATCCATTTTTCACTTTCTGCGATACTGAACTTGTACCTTAAACGAGGTTCTTGTAAACAGAGGCGTCCCAAACTTTGGGGTGGCTGTGTCTTTTTGATTTTAATTTCCCTAAGCTATAGGACCATAAGTGGAAGTGCCCTAGGCTCTGTTGCTTTGTTTTTTAGATGTTTCAGGAAACACCATACACTTCTCCCGAGTGTCTGTTGGCAATTTACATCCCGCCCATCAGCATAACAAGGCTCCCAGTTCTCCATGGCCTGTCCTGCCTTTCTGGATTTTACACTTTTTTCAGATGGCCCTTTTGACCGGGGGGAAGTGAGACTTCATTGTAGTGCAGATTTCCTTTGCAAGCTTGCTTGGTTGGCCAAAAAGTGCGTATGCGTTTTTTCCTGAATATATTCAGGAAAAAACGCATACGCCCTTTTTGGCCAAGTGCATCATTGTGGACGTTCTGCCTCTTTTCCTATGCTTTAAATGCAATTCCAGTCTACCTCCTGAAATCGGTTTCCTGCAATTCTGCCCCGCTTTCAAGTCCTCTTGGCAGCCTTACTTCAGTATATTTTTGGACGATAGCTGTCATTTATAACTCTGCAGGTTTGTGAATTACAGTGCCCCTGAGCTCCTTTCTTCAACTCGCTTTCTTGTGAGCTGGCCGCAACACCGCAGGATTGCTTCAGGCCCTAATCTGGTTCCGGCACGGCACGCTGAGCCTTTGGTTAATTCCTCTTCCTGGTGGGAAATGAGAGTTCAATTTGCCCGTCCAGACACCTCCAGCTAGTCTCTCATTGGTTCTCCCTATTCCTGTTCATCTTCCGCAGAAATTGCAAACTGGGCCAAACAGGAGGTTAAAGGCACTGACTCTCCAAGTCGGGAGAGTGTTAGTAAAGCGTCTGGAATGTTGCACCCGAGTACCAGGGGACGAAAACTGAGACATATTTGAACACGTCTCCTGATCACATGGTTGATCATACTCTGGGTTCCACATGCATGTTTTAGCTGAAGGAAGAATCCCTTAAACCTGGAGAGTTGAGACCCGTGGAATGGGTACCATGCAATATGACTTCAAAGGGTCTTCATTTGCTCACCGAACCTCTCCAATCCTATCACTGCTGCGTTTATGCCCCTGTACACACGCTTGATTCTCTTTCGGAGACATAGCAATCCATAGGTTTTAAGATACTTACTAGTCAGGTACATTCTTAGGCGTTTAATATGGGGTGTTGAGTCCATTTCGTTGAGCAAGGAGTAGCTCTTGTCTATTCCATATTTGGCTTAAGGAACTTTATCTGTGCTCATTTCAATCTCTGGTTTTATGCAGCACCCCAACTCACCTTTCCCCTTAAGCAAGCATAAGTTGGTTTTCTAAATTTGAGACCCTGTTCTGTTTTGTAATTCAGTTCCTGTGTAGCCAAGTTTACATTCCGTGTATTAGTGATATCTTATGATGTTTCTTTTTCTGTGTGACTTATTTCAGTTAGAATCATCATACCTGAATCCACTCATTATGCTGCTACGGGCCTGATGACATAGATTTCATTGCTGAGTGATATTGCATTGTACGTAAGTACCACAGGTTCTTTATCCATTTTTCACTTTCTGCGATACTGAACTTGTACCGTAAACGAGGTTCTTGTAAACAGAGCCGTCCCAAACTTTGGGGTGGCTGTGTCTTTTTGATTTTAATTTCCCTAAGCTATAGGACCATAAGTGGAAGTGCCCTAGGCTCTGTTGCTTTGTTTTTTAGATGTTTCAGGAAACACCATACACTTCTCCCGAGTGGCTGTTGGCAATTTACATCCCGCCCATCAGCATAACAAGGCTCCCAGTTCTCCATGGCCTGTCCTGCCTTTCTGGATTTTACACTTTTTTCAGATGGCCCTTTTGACCGGGGGGAAGTGAGACTTCATTGTAGTGCAGATTTCCTTTGCAAGCTTGCTTGGTTGGCCAAAAAGGGCGTATGCGTTTTTTCCTGAATATATTCAGGAAAAAACGCATACGCCCTTTTTGGCCAAGTGCATCATTGTGGACGTTCTGCCTCTTTTCCTATGCTTTAAATGCAATTCCAGTCTACCTCCTGAAATCGGTTTCCTGCAATTCTGCCCCGCTTTCAAGTCCTCTTGGCAGCCTTACTTCAGTATATTTTTGGACGATAGCTGTCATTTATAACTCTGCAGGTTTGTGAATTACAGTGCCCCTGAGCTCCTTTCTTCAACTCGCTTTCTTGTGAGCTGGCCGCAACACCGCAGGATTGCTTCAGGCCCTAATCTGGTTCCGGCACGGCACGCTGAGCCTTTGGTTAATTCCTCTTCCTGGTGGGAAATGAGAGTTCAATTTGCCCGTCCAGACACCTCCAGCTAGTCTCTCATTGGTTCTCCCTATTCCTGTTCATCTTCCGCAGAAATTGCAAACTGGGCCAAACAGGAGGTTAAAGGCACTGACTCTCCAAGTCGGGAGAGTGTTAGTAAAGCGTCTGGAATGTTGCACCCGAGTACCAGGGGACGAAAACTGAGACATATTTGAACACGTCTCCTGATCACATGGTTGATCATACTCTGGGTTCCACATGCATGTTTTAGCTGAAGGAAGAATCCCTTAAACCTGGAGAGTTGAGACCCGTGGAATGGGTACCATGCAATATGACTTCAAAGGGTCTTCATTTGCTCACCGAACCTCTCCAATCCTATCACTGCTGCGTTTATGCCCCTGTACACACGCTTGATTCTCTTTCGGAGACATAGCAATCCATAGGTTTTAAGATACTTACTAGTCAGGTACATTCTTAGGCGTTTAATATGCGGTGTTGAGTCCATTTCGTTGAGCAAGGAGTAGCTCTTGTCTATTCCATATTTGGCTTAAGGAACTTTATCTGTGCTCATTTCAATCTCTGGTTTTATGCAGCACCCCAACTCACCTTTCCCCTTAAGCAAGCATAAGTTGGTTTTCTAAATTTGAGACCCTGTTCTGTTTGGAATTCAGTTCCTGTGTAGCCAAGTTTACATTCCGTGTATTAGTGATATCTTATGATGTTTCTTTTTCTGTGTGACTTATTTCAGTTAGAATCATCATACCTGAATCCACTCATTATGCTGCTACGGGCCTGATGACATAGATTTCATTGCTGAGTGATATTGCATTGTACGTAAGTACCACAACTTCTTTATCCATTTTTCACTTTCTGCGATACTGAACTTGTACCGTAAACGAGGTTCTTGTAAACAGAGGCGTCCCAAACTTTGGGGTGGCTGTGTCTTTTTGATTTTAATTTCCCTAAGCTATAGGACCATAAGTGGAAGTGCCCTAGGCTCTGTTGCTTTGTTTTTTAGATGTTTCAGGAAACACCATACACTTCTCCCGAGTGGCTGTTGGCAATTTACATCCCGCCCATCAGCATAACAAGGCTCCCAGTTCTCCATGGCCTGTCCTGCCTTTCTGGATTTTACACTTTTTTCAGATGGCCCTTTTGACCGGGGGGAAGTGAGACTTCATTGTAGTGCAGATTTCCTTTGCAAGCTTGCTTGGTTGGCCAAAAAGGGCGTATGCGTTTTTTCCTGAATATATTCAGGAAAAAACGCATACGCCCTTTTTGGCCAAGTGCATCATTGTGGACGTTCTGCCTCTTTTCCTATGCTTTAAATGCAATTCCAGTCTACCTCCTGAAATCGGTTTCCTGCAATTCTGCCCCGCTTTCAAGTCCTCTTGGCAGCCTTACTTCAGTATATTTTTGGACGATAGCTGTCATTTATAACTCTGCAGGTTTGTGAATTACAGTGCCCCTGAGCTCCTTTCTTCAACTCGCTTTCTTGTGAGCTGGCCGCAACACCGCAGGATTGCTTCAGGCCCTAATCTGGTTCCGGCACGGCACGCTGAGCCTTTGGTTAATTCCTCTTCCTGGTGGGAAATGAGAGTTCAATTTGCCCGTCCAGACACCTCCAGCTAGTCTCTCATTGGTTCTCCCTATTCCTGTTCATCTTCCGCAGAAATTGCAAACTGGGCCAAACAGGAGGTTAAAGGCACTGACTCTCCAAGTCGGGAGAGTGTTAGTAAAGCGTCTGGAATGTTGCACCCGAGTACCAGGGGACGAAAACTGAGACATATTTGAACACGTCTCCCGATCACACGGTTGATCATACTCTGGGTTCCACATGCATGTTTTAGCTGAAGGAAGAATCCCTTAAACCTGGAGAGTTGAGACCCGTGGAATGGGTACCATGCAATATGACTTCAAAGGGTCTTCATTTGCTCACCGAACCTCTCCAATCCTATCACTGCTGCGTTTATGCCCCTGTACACACGCTTGATTCTCTTTCGGAGACATAGCAATCCATAGGTTTTAAGATACTTACTAGTCAGGTACATTCTTAGGCGTTTAATATGGGGTGTTGAGTCCATTTCGTTGAGCAAGGAGTAGCTCTTGTCTATTCCATATTTGGCTTAAGGAACTTTATCTGTGCTCATTTCAATCTCTGGTTTTATGCAGCACCCCAACTCACCTTTCCCCTTAAGCAAGCATAAGTTGGTTTTCTAAATTTGAGACCCTGTTCTGTTTTGTAATTCAGTTCCTGTGTAGCCAAGTTTACATTCCGTGTATTAGTGATATCTTATGATGTTTCTTTTTCTGTGTGACTTATTTCAGTTAGAATCATCATACCTGAATCCACTCATTATGCTGCTACGGGCCTGATGACATAGATTTCATTGCTGAGTGATATTGCATTGTACGTAAGTACCACAACTTCTTTATCCATTTTTCACTTTCTGCGATATTGAACTTGTACCGTAAACGAGGTTCTTGTAAACAGAGCCGTCCCAAACTTTGGGGTGGCTGTGTCTTTTTGATTTTAATTTCCCTAAGCTATAGGACCATAAGTGGAAGTGCCCTAGGCTCTGTTGCTTTGTTTTTTAGATGTTTCAGGAAACACCATACACTTCTCCAGAGTGGCTGTTGGCAATTTACATCCCGCCCATCAGCATAAGAAGGCTCCCAGTTCTCCATGGCCTGTCGTGCCTTTATGGATTTTACACTTTTTTCAGATGGCCCTTTTGACCAGGTGGAAGTGAGACTTCATTGTAGTGCAGATTTCCTTTGCAAGCTTGCTTGGTTGGCCAAAAAGTGCGTATGCGTTTTTTCCTGAATATATTCAGGAAAAAACGCATACGCCCTTTTTGGCCAAGTGCATCATTGTCGAGGTTCTGACTCTCTTCATATGTTTTCAATGCAATTCCAGTCTACCTCCTGAAATCGGTTTCCTGCAATTCTGCCTTGCTTTCAATGCCTCTTCATAGCCTTACCTCAATATATTTTTTGAAAATAGTTGGCCTTTATAACTCTGCAGGTTTTTGAATTGCAGTGGCCCTTAGCTCCATTTTTCAGCTCTTATTTTTGTGGTCTTGCCCCATAACCACAGGATTCCTTGAAGCCCTATTTTTCTTCTGGGGCACCTTGCTGTGCCTTTGGTTAATTCTTCTTACTGATGTGAAATTAGAGTGACATGTGCCCATTGAAACCGCTACAGCTAGTTTCTCACTGGTTCCCCCTATTCCCATTCATCCTCTGCACTAACTGCAGACTGTGCGATACCAGAACTTAAAGGCATTGACTCCATGTGGGGATGTTGTTAGTAAAGCGGCTGGAATGTCGATCCGGAGCCCCAGGAGAGGAAAAATGAGGTGCGTTTTAGAAACCTTTCCCGATCATATGGTATACCAGTCGCTGGGTTTCCCAAGCATGGTTTAGCTGTAGGAAGATTCCCTTCAACCTGGAGTGTTGGGACCCTTGGAATGAGTAGCATGAAGTATTGCATTAAACTTTCGGCAGTTGCTCACCAAAGCTCACCAATCCTCTCAGCCCCAAGTGTCCAGCCTTATGTCTTATCCAGCTGTGGGTTTATATGTGGTCAATCCAGGTTGCATCACAGCCCCTGAGCGAATTTTGTAAGAATTTTTCTCTCTTTCATTGTTTCAGCGTTTTGTTTTTAAAATTTATTTCTATAATGGGGTTTAGCTCATTTTCACTGCTGTGTTTGTGCCGCTCTGCACACACTTGATTCCCTTATGGAGATATATCAATACATGGGTTTTAAGATTCTTATTACTCAGATATATTTCTCTGCGGTGTATAGGGTGTGTTGAGGCCAGTTCATTGAGCAAGGTGTAGATCTTGTCTAATACCTATTTGGTTTATTGAACGGTATCTGTGCTAATTTCAAACTCTGGTTTTATGCATCACCCCACCTCTCCTTTCCCCTTAAGCTGACATAAGTGTGTTTTCTAAATGTGAGACACTGTTCTGTTCTGTAATTCATTTCTTGTGCAGCCATATTTACCCTCCCTCTATAAGTGATATCTTATGATATGTTTCTTTTTCTGTTTGACTTATTTCAAGTAGTATTATCGGACCTAAATCCACTCTTTATCCTTCTACTAGCCTTATTACATTGATTTCATGGTGAAGAGATATTCCATTGTACATAAGTACCACATCTTCTTTATCCATTGTTCTCTTTCCTGGGATATTTAAGGTGTACTGAAGTTGAGGTTCTTGTAAACAGAGTAGCCCTAAACTGTGGTGTGCTTGTGTCTTGTTGATTTTTAGACTTCCCTAGATATACTCCCATGATTGGAAGTGTCCTATGCTCTGTAGCTCTGTTTTTTAGATGATTTAGGAACCACCATACACTTCTCCAGAGTGGCTCTCGGCAGTTCACACACTGCCCATCAGCGTATAAAGGCTCCCTGTTCTCCATGGCCTGTCCTGCATTTCTGGTTTTTACAATTTTTTAGGATGGCCCTTTTGACCGGTGGGAAGTGAGACTTCTTTGTTGTGCACATTTGCATTGCTTGCTTGCTTCGTTGCCCATAAAGTGCGTATGCGTTTTTTCCTGGATATAATCAGGAAAAAACGCATACGCCCTTTTGGGCCAACTGCATCATTGTCGAAATTCTGCCGCTTTTCATGTGCGTTAAAGACGAGTCCAATCTATCTCTTGAAATCTGTTTCTTGCAATTCTGTCTTGCATTCAGATCCTCTTCTTTGCCTTACCTCAACATATTTTTGGACGTTAGTTTTCATTTATAACTCTGCAGGTTTGTGAATTGCAGTGACCCTGAGCTCCATTTTTTAAGTTGCTCTTTTGTGAGCTGGCCTCAAACCCGCAGGATTGCTTCAGGCCCTATTTTGGCTCCGGCGAGGCAGGCTGAGCCTTTCTTTAATTCTTATTCTTAATGGGAAATTAGAGTGATATGTGCCCGTCCAAACCCCTACAACTATTCTCTCATTGGTTCCCCCTCTTCCCGTTCATCCTCCTCACAATTTGCAAAATGTGTGAAACAGAAGTTTAAATGTGCTGATTCTCCAAGTGGGGAGATTCTAAGTAGCGTGGCTGGAATGGTGAACAGGAGCACCAGGAGAGGATAAATGAGGTGCATTTTAGACACATCTCCCGATCACATGGTGTACAGTCCTCTGGGTTTTCCATGCATGTTTTAGCTGTAGGAAGATCCCTTGAACCTGCAGATTTGGGACCCATTGAATGGGTACCAGGTAGTATTACTTTAAAGGGTGTGCATTTCCTCACCCAACCTCACATTTCTCTTAGCGCAAACAGTTTCCAGCCTTATGTCTCATCCTGCTGTGGGTCTAGATGTGTTCAATCCATGTTGCATCACCGTCCCTGAGGAAAAGTTGTAAGAGGTTTTCTCTGTCTCTCTGTCGTTTATTTTTTTCAATTTATTACTATATTGGTTACAGCTGATTTTCAAAGCTCTGTTTCTTGCTGCTGTACATCCACTTGATTCACGTACAGAGAGACATCAATAAATTCTTTTTCAGATTCTTACCAGTCGTATATATTCTTTTCCGGTGACTTGAGTGTGCTGAGTGCAGTTCTTTTAGCTACCGTGTAGGCCTTGTTGATTATCAGTTTGGTATTTGGAATGGTATCTTTGCTAATTTCAACCTCCTGGATGATGCCTCACCCCTCCCCACCTTTCCCGTTTAGCAGCCTTATGCGTGTTTTCTACATATTTGACTATGTTTTTGTTTTGTAATTTATTTCATGTGTAGCCATTTTGGATTCCACCTTTAAGTGATATCTTATGATATGTGTCTTTTTCTTTTTGAATTCTGTCACTTAGAATGATCATACGTAACTCCTCCGGAGTTGTTACAACTGGCCATATTTCATTGATTTCCAGGCTGAATAATATTCCACTCTACCTAAGTACCACATCTCTATCCATTTTTTCCCTCCAGAGACATTTAAGTTATATCCTAGTCGAGGATCTTTTAAACAGAGAGGGGGTAAACATTGGGGTGCCTGTGTCCTCTCGATTTTTGTTTTTCCCAAGATATACGCCCATGAGTGCAAGTGCCCTATGCTCTGTAGCTCATTTTTTAGATGCTTTAGTAAACACAATACACTTCTCCAGAATGGCCGTTGGCAATATACATTTCCACTATAAGTCTCACAGGGCTCCCTCTTCTCGTTGCCCTGTCCTGCATTTCTGTTGTTTACGCTTTATGAGGATGGCTCTTCTGACTGATGCGAAGTGATATCTTTTGTAGTATTGACTTCCAGTGCCCACCTGTTTGGTTGGCTAAAAAAGTGTATGCCCTTTTCTTGAATATATACAGAAAAAAACGCATACACCCTTTTTGGCCAACTGCAATGTTGGCAATGTTCAGCTCCTTTTCTTGTGCTTAATGGCGAGTCCTTTCTACCTCCTCAAATCCCTTTCCTGCCATTCTCCCTTGCTTACAAGTCCTTTTCTCTGACTTTCCTCAAGACATTTTTCAGTGATGGATATTTTCAACTCTGCAGTTTTGTGAATTTTACTGCCCCTGAGTTCCATTGTTCAACTTGTGTTTATGGGAACTGGCCACAAAGCAGCGGGATTTCCTCAAGCCCTATACTGTTTCCATGGGCAACCCTAGCCTTTGGTCAATTCGTCTTCCTGATTGGAAATTAGAGTGACATGTGCCTGTCTGAACACCTAGGACTTGTCTCTCATTGTTCCTCATCCTTCCGCTTCATCCTCTGGACAAATTCCAAACTGTACGCAACAGGATGTTGACAGTGCTGACATCTCCAAGTGGGGAGACTGTTAGTAAAGACGCTGGAGGGGTGAACCCGAGCACCAGGAGATGAGGAGATGAGATGCCTTTTCCAAACTCTTCCCGATCAGACGGTATACCATCCTCTGGGTGTGACAGACATGTTTTAGCAGTAGGAAGAGTCCCATTCATGTAAGGAGAACACCAGGGCTTTTTCAAAATCAGTGTCTCCCCGAAACCCAAACTGGGGAAGTTTTTAAGCTACGGCTACACATATGTTCATTAAGGGCCTTGGGAAGTAGGCAGAGTCCAAACTTTAGATGATTGAAGTCTTCAGGGTCAGAAGCACTCACCACCAGCTTCCCTTAGGCTACACTTTAACTGTCATTGATAGATGATGTCAATAAAAATATCTATTCTTTTTCAGATTATTTCCCCTTATAGGTTATTGCAAAATGTTGAGTGTAGTTCCCTGTGCTATACAGTAGTTCCTTGTTGATGATCTATTTTATACATAGCAGTGTGTATGTGTTAATTCCAAACTGTTAATTTATCCCTCCTCCCACCTTTCCCCTTTGGTAATAATAAATTATAAGATTTTATACTTCTCAGAAATGGGGGAGCTGAAAGAGAGGTATCATTTTCAATGGAAAAGCATTTAAAACAAGATTGAAGGTTTAACCAAGATTATTAGATGTACATCCTTGGAAAGAAATCACTTCGTTTCTCTAATATTGACCTGACAAATAAGACAAACCTTTTCACTGAACTTGCTTATAAAAAGTGATGGAAATATCAAATGGAAGTGTTAGAAACATCTTATTTTACCCGAGCCTTATACACTGTTCTATGTTAACTACAGTTTGGCTCACACATCTGTTCATTGAGGTTACAATAGTCTCAATTTCTGTTACTGATCCTCCAGAGTGGACCCCAACAAGTGTCCCCCTGCCCAGTGTCATTGGGGCCAACAGATCGAGACTGAGTTTGGTTCACAAGCAAAGGAAACTTTATATTTTGATCAGAGAATGGAGAGGTGAGAGCATGCACTACCCCGTGGGCTGTGGGCTGGGCTGCTGTGTAGAGATCCTGTCAGAGTCAGTGGGAGGGAGGGAGGCGGCGGAGCTCTCGAGGGCCGGGTTGGCTGTAGCTCAGGCTCTATATCGTGGAGTCTGCACTGGGCCCCAGGAGCTGAGGTGTCGACCCAGCCATTCTGCACTAGGAAATCTGGTCTGAAGTGCCGGGTGTGGAACCTCTGCATGCGGGACCCTAGGAGCACGTGAAATTAGACAAAGCACAAAGGATAAAAAAGGTTAGACTTGACTTTATTGCCCAGATTCTATTTTTATCTCCCAGGGATTTTTAATGGGCTTTGCTGGGGACAAACCCCTCCTCTGCCTTTTGTCCCGTTCCTCATTCTTGGAGTGCTGAGGGTGCAGACCCTTCTTCTGTAACTGCTGAGTGCTGAGTTGGGAGCCCTCATACCCTGGGGCGAGGGTCAGAGCTTCTCCCCAGCAGCCTCCCGGTGACGTTGATTGTCCCCAGGACCCCTGCCTCCCTGCTCGTCCACCTGAGCACCAGCATTGGAAGTGTTATAGATTCTAATGACCTTTAAGGGTCCAGGAAAGAGATGTGCAGAGACGCTGTGGGGGCCGGTTTCACCCCGCCCCACATTTGTTCGGCCACCTTAGGCTGACCGTTTCTGCCAGCCTAGATGCTCTGACCAGTAGTCTGCGCTTTCTTCAATTAGGCCCCTGAATTAACGTACAAACAGCACCAGGTGTCAGAGCCCTGCCCGCTCAACTCCCAGACAGTCCAGGGTCAGTGGTGATCAAGGACCATGATGGCTACTGAGTCAACAGCCTTTTGAAGTAAACAGGAGTCCAGCCGGTCTTATTGGCCACCATCATCACGGTGTCTGTAGGCTTTTCTATGGTGACAGTGTGGTATACTGTTCCCCCGCCAAGATTATTAGCTCCCCTCTGGGTGCAGTAAGTCCTGCAAGCAGTAGTCTACTCTTTTGGGACACACTCTTGTTGTTTTATGAGAGAAACTCCAGGTCAAGTGATGTTCACACGAGTCGTCATGGTGCCCTGTTGCCCCCGGTTATCTCTCTGGATGTTGGAGTTGGAGGGCCTCCTCACTCGAGGTCGGTGTGCCCACGGAGCGAACCCTGCAACTTCAGGGCATGGTTGGTGGTTAGGATCACCACGTGGGGTCCTTTTCCCTTAGGAGGGAGGTGGCCTTTTGGGCTGCTGATTTCCAGGTTTTTAGATACCGCCAGTATCTTGGCCAGATGTGGCAGTGGGCCAAGCCCCTTAGTGACCGTAGTTTATCCTACCTGGATGGCATTCTTGCATTGTTCCATTTCAAGTGGTCCCAGTTTTTGCACTAATTCTCCAATGGCGATTCACCTTTCACCGGGAATGTAAAGGTCAAAGGGTTTAGCTAAATTAGGGAGTTCCAGGGCAAGGGTCTGAATTGACTGCTCTTTCCATTCTTGAAAGGCCACTTCTGGATTCTATTCAAAAGGATCATCATCTTTTCCTTTCAGTGTTTCATATAGAGGCCCAGCTAGTAGACTGTAGTTAGGGATCCAGAAGCAGCAAACCCTGGCCTCCCCAGGAACCCCTAAGCTGTCTTCTAGTTTTAGAAAGGGGTAAGGCTGAAAATGGTTTCTTCCCTTTCCTGGGATGGGCTTCTCTGACCTTCTGTGAGAATGAAGCCCAGGCAGGTCACCGCAGTCTGTGATATTTGAGCTTTTTCTTGGACAACTTCTATCCTTTATTGGCTTGGTAGTTCAGAGGCCTCCTTAGTAGGGCTGGCGATCAGAATGTCGTCTGCATATTGAAGGAGGGTTTCCTTTTCCAGAGGTAGAACTTTTAGGTCTTTAGCTAAGCTTTCCCCAAAGATGGTGTGGGAATTTTTGCACCCTTGGGGCCAGACGGCCCGGAAGTATTGTTTTAGTTGTATGTTGAGTCCTGCCACTCACAAGCCAAAATTTCTTGTGACTCTGGGACTAATGGAATACAAAAGAAGGCATCATTGAAGACTAATACAGAATACCATGTCCTGGTGGTTGGTAGAATGACCAGCAGGGTGTAGGAATTAGGAGCAACTGGAGGTATATCCTCGGTGGCTTCACTGACTGTCCTGACATCCTTTACCAGGTCCCCAGCAGCCCATGGGGCTCTCGTGGTCAGACCAATCCCAGAATATGGAGCTCACCTGGGCAGGTACCCCACCCCCACCCCAGCCCACGGGGCTCTCGTGGTCAGGCCCCTCCCAGGATACAGAGCTACCCTTGCAGGTACCGTGGCAGGGCTGGGCACACAGGAACCGTGCACATAGCCCTCATTGCAGAGCACCCCCAGCTCACCTGTCGCTCAGAGCTGACACAGAGCACCTCAGAGCAGGACTTGAACTAACAAACAGCAGCTGCGACAGGTCTGTGACCCTGGGCATCACTCCGTGAGGCCTCCCTCCACCTGGTCTTCCAGAGACTTCCACTGCACCCGGGGCACCAGGCCTCTGTCTCCAACCACCACCCACCCCTCCTCTCCCTGACTCCTGGGTTCCTCTCATTAGGAGAGGGTTTTCTTGAAGTTGTCTCCCACTCATGGGCCAGATAAAATGATTAGAAAACAAGCCAAAGCTGCAGCCCCTTGTCTATCCTGACTCTCAGGAGCCCACACCTGTTCCTTGGACCTGGCCGGTTCAGCAAGTTCCATTTTCTGCAACTGTGAGCCCCTGAGGGGTGATGATTGGCTGACCTGGGCAGCCTTACCGTGCCGGCCAGCCCTCCCCAGGTGTGCCTGGGTTGAGATCAATATAAATACCACTCCAGGCAGCAAGAGCCCCTGCAGCCGTGCCTGACGCCATTTTCTCTGCCCTGTCAGCAGTCTCGGGGCTGGGCTGGTGGGAGGGAGTGAGAGGCCACGGCTTTGTGGGTGGCCCAGTGTGAGTGGGGCTCTGCTGGACTTTCTGCAGCAGTTGCCAGGCTGCCACCTGCTAAAGAAGAGGATGTGTCACCCATACCTGCTGCTGGAATTTCTCCCTGGGCAGAGGTGAGGAAGGAAAAAAGCAGTGGGGGCAGGGACAGGACGGGTATCTCAGGCAGGGAAATGGAAATCTTCCAGAAGAGCACCCAGGGCCAGGACCATCCTGGCTGGCCTGCAGGCACCAAGTCGGCCGGCATGCTGTCACTCGTGTGGCTCTATGGCCCTTCCTCTAGGCTTTCAAGTCCTTGTATATATTCAGGTGTTTTACCTGGGACGGGTGGGAATAGTTCAGCAGCAACTGGCCTGGGGCTCAGCTCACGTTTACTCACAGATGCCTCGGCACGGTGCCCCAGCTTTGCAATGAGGACGCTTGTTGCGTGGGGGCTGCTGGCTGAATGGGAGACGATTCCCCACCACTGACCAACTTCAGAATTGTTTACAACTGGAGCAAGTGCCCTGATACGGTTTTCCTCTGTGTAACTGGTGGGTTCTGTGTTTTTTTTCTCTTTTTCGTTTTTGGTTCAAGGTAGATTTTATTCCTCTTTTTTGTATTTACAGATATAAGCATGGAAATAATTTATTCATATAAATACATGTATGTGCAGGGAATAATTGTTTTTTCTGTTTTATTTTTTAAATTTTATTTCTTTTTAATTTTGAATTTTATTTTATATTTTTATACAGCAGGTTCTTATTGGTTATCTATTTTATACATATAAATGTATACATGCCAATCCCAGTCTCTCAACTCCTCCCACCACCACCCCCCCAACAGCTTTCCCCCCTTGTTGTCCATACGTTTGTTGTCTACATCTGTTGCTCTATTTATGCCTTGCAAAATGGTTAATCTGTACAGTTTTTCTAGGTTCCACATATATGCATGAATATACAAGATTTGTTTTTCTCTTTCTGACTTACTTCACTCTGTATGACAGTCTCTAGATCCATCGACGTCTCTACAAATGACCCAATTTCATTCCTTTTCATGGCTTAGTAATATTCCATTTTATATATGTACCACAGCTTTATGCATTCGTCTGTCTGTGGGCATTTAGGTTGCTTCCATTACCTCGATATTGTAAATAGTGATGCAATGAACATTGCGGTGAATGACTCTTTTTGATTTATGGTTTTGTCTGGGTATATGTCCAGTACTGGGATTGCTGTATCATATGGTAATTCTATTGTTAGTTTCTTAAGAAATTCCATATTGTTCTCCATAATGACTGTATCAATTTATATTCCCAACAATAGTGGAAGAGGGTTCCTTTTCTCCACACCCTTTCCAGCATTTTTTGTTTGTAGATTTTCAATGATGCCTATTCTACCAGGTGTGAGGTGATACCTCATTGTTGAATCCATTTCGTTGAGCAAGGGGTAGGTCTTGTCTATTACATATTTGGCTTATGGAACGGTATCTGTGCTAATTTCAAACTCTGCTTTTATGCAGCACCCCAACTCACCTTCCCCCTTAAGCAGGCATAAGTTGGTTTTCTAAACTTGAGACCCTGTTCTGTTTTGTAATTCAGTTCATGTGTAGCCAAGTTCACATTCCGTGTATTAGTGATACCTTATGATGTTTCTTTTTCTGTGTGACTTATTTCACTTAGAATCATCGTGCCTCAATCCACTCATTATGCTGGTACGGGCCTGGTGACATAGATTTCATTGCTGAGTGGTATTCTGTTGTACGTAAGTACCGCAACTTCTTTATCCATTATTTGCTCTCTGGGATATTTAACTTGTGCCGTAGAAGAGATTCCTGTAAAAAGAGCCGTCCCAAATTTTGGGGTTGCTGTGTCTTTTTGATATTAATTTCCCTAAGCTATAGGACCATAAGTGGAAGTGCCCTAGGCTCTGTTGCTTTGTTTTTTAGATGTTTCAGGAAACACCATACACTTCTCCCGAGTGTCTGTTGGCAATTTACATCCCGCCCATCAGCATAACAAGGCTCCCAGTTCTCCATGGCCTGTCCTGCCTTTCTGGATTTTACACTTTTTTCAGATGGCCCTTTTGACCGGGGGGAAGTGAGACTTCATTGTAGTGCAGATTTCCTTTGCAAGCTTGCTTGGTTGGCCAAAAAGGGCGTATGCGTTTTTTCCTGAATATATTCAGGAAAAAACGCATACGCCCTTTTTGGCCAAGTGCATCATTGTGGACGTTCTGCCTCTTTTCCTATGCTTTCAATGCAATTCCAGTCTACCTCCTGAAATCGGTTTCCTGCAATTCTGCCCCGCTTTCAAGTCCTCTTGGCAGCCTTACTTCAGTCTATTTTTGGACGATAGCTGTCATTTATAACTCTGCAGGTTTGTGAATTACAGTGCCCCTGAGCTCCTTTCTTCAACTCGCTTTCTTGTGAGCTGGCCGCAACACCGCAGGATGGCTTCAGGCCCTAATCTGGTTCCTTGCACGGCACGCTGAGCCTTTGGTTAATTCCTCTTCCTGGTGGGAAATGAGTAGTTAAAATTTGCCCGTCCAGACACCTACCTCACTCTCAACCCCTTGGTTATGTGGGGTCCTCTGGTTTGTGGCCACCTTTGCTGGGTTCCTCACCTTCGATGATGTGGCCCCACTAGTGTGAGGACACTCCTGCCTGGTTCCTATCCACGTGGTTATGTGGACCCCCTGGTGAGAGTCTGTTCCTGGCTGTGTTCCTCACCCTTCTGTGAGGGAGACCCTCTGCTGATAGGTCACTCCTGCATGGCTGGCACACATTGCCTTGGTGAAATCAGCCGTGTGGTGGCAGTTGGAGCGTGCTGGGAATCTCCTCCCCCCGGTGATGAGGGCCCTCTGGCGTCAGGCCCTAACTGCTGGGCTCCCCACTTTTCTTATGTGCGCCCAGTGTGCTTTGACACTCCAGCCAGGTTCACATCCCCATGGGGATGTGGGCCTTCTGCTCTGAGGTCCCAACGCCTGGGTTGTTCACAGTTTCATGATGTGGGTTCTCTGCTGTTAGTTCACTCCTGCCTGCATCCATAGCCTCTGTGCTCTTGGCCGCCTGCTGGGAGGTTCCAACTGCTGGATTCCTCACTTTTATAATTTTTTGGGCCCTCTGTTTTTAGGCTACTCCTGCCTGCCTCATTCCCATTCCCTTTGTGATATGTGTCCTCTGATTGAGGCCACATGTGCTGGGTTCCGCACCTTTCGATGATGTGGACCACTGGAGGAGACAGTCCTGACTGGTTCCCATCCCCTTGCTGATGTGGGCCCTCAGGTGAGAGTCTGATCCTGGCTGGGTTCCTCACCCTTCTGTGAGGTGGGCCCTCTGCTGTGAGGTCAATCATGCCTGTCTGGCACACGTCACCTTGGTGACGTGGCCCTCTGGTGGCAGTTGGAGTATGCTGTGATCCTCCTCCCCTCGGTGATGAGGGCCCTCTTGCCTTAGGCCATAACTGCTGGGCTCCCCACATTTTCTGATGTGCGCCAAGTGAGTGAGGACACTCTTGCCAGGTTCCCATCCCCATGGGATATGGGCCTTCTGCTCTGAGGTCAAAACGCCTGGCTTGCTCACAGTACCATGATGTGGGCCCTCTGCTGTGAGTTCACTCCGGCAAGGATCCCTTATCTTGGTGCTCTGAGCCGCCTGCTGGGAGGTTCCAACTGCTGGATTCCTCAACTTTTTTATTCTATGTGCCCTCTGTTGTGAGGTTCCTCCTGCCTGCCTCACTCCAGCCCCTTGGTGATGACTGTCCTATGGCTTGAGGCCACATGTGCTGCATTCCTCACCTTTCGATGATGTGGCCCCACTCGTGTGAGGACACTCCTGCCTGGTTCCCATCCCCTTGGTGAGGTGGGCCCTCTGGCGAGAGTCTAATCCTGGCTGGGTTCCTCAACGTTCTGTGAGGTGGGCCCTCTGCTGTGAGGTCACTCCTGCCTGGCTGGCACACGTCACCTTGGAGACATGAGCCCTCTGGTGGCAGTTGGAGCGTGCAGGGTCCTCCTCCTCTCGGTGATGACGGCCCTCTGGCGTCAGGCCCTAAATGGTGGGCTCCCACATTTTCTGATGTGCGCCCAGTGGTGCGAGGACACTCCAGCCAGGTTCCCATTCCCATGGGGATGTGGGCCTTCTGTGCTGAGGTCCCAACGCCTGGTTGCTCACAGTTTTTATGATGTGGGCCCTCTGCTGTGAGTTCACTGTGGCCTGGATCCCATAGCCTCGGTGTTCTGGGCCGCCTGCTGGAAGTCTAAATGCTGGAATCCTCACGTTTTTTATATTATGTGCCCTGTGTTGTGAGGCTACTCCTGCCTGCCTCACTCCAAGGCCCTTGGTGATGTGGGTCCTTGGTTTGAGGACACATGTGTGGTTTCCTCACCTTAAGATGATAGGCCCCACTGGTGTGAGGATACTCCTGACTGGTTCCCTCCCCTTTGTGATGTGGGCCCTCTGGTGAGAGTCTGATCCTGGCTGGGTTTCTCACCCATCTGTGAGGTGGGCCCCTACTATCAGGTAACTCTTGCCTGGCTTTGCTCACCTCGCCTTGTTGACATGAGCCCTCTGGTGGCACTTGGACCCTGCTGGGAGCCTCCTCACCTCTGTGATGAGGGCCCTTGACGTCAGGCCCTAACTGCTGGGCTCCCCAACTTTTCTTAGTGAGCCCAGTGATGCTCGGGCACTCCTCTTAGGTTCCCATCTCCATGGGGATGTGGGCCTTCTGCTCTGAGGTTCCAACGGCTGGGTTGATCACAATTTCATGATGTGGCTCTCTGGTGTTAGTTCACTGTGGCCTGGATCCCATAGCCTCTGTGCTCTTGGCCGCCTGCTGGGAGGTTCCAACTGCTCGATTCCTCAACTTTTGTATTCTATGGGTCCCTGTGTTGTGATGCTCCTCCTGCCTGCCTCACTCGCAACCCCTTCGTGATGTGGGTCTTCTGGTTGAGGGCCACATGTGCTGGGTTTCCGCAACTTTCAATGATGTGGCCCACTGGTGTGAGGACACTCCTGCCTGGTTCCCATCCCCTTTGGTGATGTGGGCCTTCTGGTGACAGTCTTATCCTGGCTGGGTTCCTCACCCTTCTGTGAGGTAGGCCCTCTGCTGTGAGGTCAATCCTGCCTGACTTGCACACATCACCTTGGCGACGTGGGCCCTCTGTTGGGCACACAGAACCTGCTGGGAGCCTCCTCCCCTCGGTGATGACGGCCCTCTAGAGCAGCAGGCCCTAACTGCTGGGATCCCCACGTTTTCTGATGTGAGCCCAGTGTTGCCAGGACACTCCTGTCAGGTTCCCATCCCCATGGGGATGTGGGCTTTCTGCTCTGAGGTCCCAACGCCTGGGTTGCTCACAGTTTCATGATGTGGGCTCTCTGGTGTTAGTTCACTCCTGCCTGCATCCCATAGCTTCTGTGCTCTCGGCCGCCTGCTGGGAGGTTCCAAATGCTGGATTCCTCACCTTTTTTATTCTTTGGGCCCTCTGTTTTTAGGCTACTCCTACCTGCCTCACTCCCATCCCCTTTGTGATGTATGTCCTCTGATATGAGGCCACATGTGCTGGGTTCCTCACCTTTCGATGATGTGGCCCCACTGGTGGGAGGACAGTTCTGACTGGTTCCCATCCCCTTGGTGTTGTGGGCCCTCTGGTGAGAGTCTCATCCTGCCTCGGTTCCTCACCCTTCTGTGAGATAGGCCCTCTGCTGTGAGGTCACTACTGCCTGGCTGGCGCATGCCACCTTGTAGACGTGGGCCCTCTGTTGCAGTTGGAACCTGCTGGGAGTCTCCTCCCCTCAGTTATGAGGGCGGCCCCTGGCGTCAGCCCTAACTGCCGGGCTCCTAACATTTTCTGATATGTGCTAAGTGTGCGAGCCACCACTCCTGCCAGGTTCCCATCCCAATGGGGATGTGGCCTTCTGTTCTGTGGTCCCAACGCTGGGTTGCTCACAGTTCATGATGTGGGCCCTCTGCTGTGAGTTCACTGTGGCCTGAATCCCATAGCCTCGGTGCTCGGGGCCACTTGCTGGGAGGTTCCAACTGCTGGATTCCTCAACTTTTATATTCTATGGACCCTGTGTTGTGAGGCCGGTCCTGCCAGCCTCTTCCGAACCCCTTGGTGATGTGGTTCCTCTGGTTTGAGGCTACATGTGCTGGGATCCTCACCTTTCGATGATGTTGTCCCACTGGTGTGGGGACACTCCTGCCTGGTTCCCATCCCCTTGGTGTGTGGGCCCTCTGGTGAGAGTCTGATCCTGGCTGTGTTCCTCACCCTTCTGTGAGGTGGGCCCTCTGCTGTGAGGTCACTCCTGCGGGCTGGCACACATTGCCTTGGCGATGTTGGCCCTCTGGGTGGCAGCTTGAGCCTGCTGGGAGCCTCCTCCTCTCAGTGATGAGTGCCCTCTAGCGTCAGGCCCTAACTTCTGAGCACCCCACGTTTTCTGATGTGAGCCCAGTGATGCCGGACACTCCCTTCATGTTCCCATCACCAATGGGGATGTGGGCCTTCTGCTCTGAGGTCCCAATGTCCTGGGTTGCTCACAGTTTCATGATGTGGGCTGTCCTGGTGTTAGTTCACTCCGGCTGGATCCCCTAGCCTCTGAG
>NW_022983338.1:129415-256050 GCF_011762595.2 Tursiops truncatus
AATAGAAAAAGACCTACTCCTTGCTCAGCGAAGTGGACTCAACACCCCCTATTCACCGCAGAGGAATATATCTGACTAGTAAGAATCTTAAAATCTATGTATTTATATGTCTCCGTAAGAGAATCAAGTGTGTGTACAGACGCATAAACACAGCAGTGAAAATTAGCTCAACCCCATTATAAAAATAAACTTCAAAAACAAAACAGAAGGACAGTGAAAGAGAGAGAAATTCTTAAATAATTCGTTCAGGCTTGTGATGAAACCTGGATTTACCACATCTACACCCACAGCTGGGTGAGACATAAGGCTGGACACTTGGGGCTGAGAGAATTGGTGAGGTTCGGTGAGCAAATGCAGACCCTTTGAAGTAGTACTGCGTGCTACCCATTCCATGGGTCCCAACTCTCCAGGTTTAAGGGATTCTTCCTACAGCTAAAACATGCGTGGGAAACCCAGAGGATGGTCCACAGTGTGATCGGGCAAGGTTTCTAAAACGCATCTCATTATTCGTCCTCTGGTACTCGGGTTCGCCATTCCAGACGCTTTACTAACAATCTCCCCACTTGGAGAGTCAGTGCTTGTAACCTCCTGTTTGGCACATCGTTTGGCAGCGATGCACTTGGCCAAAAAGGGCGTATGCGTTTTTTCCTGAGTATATTCAGGATAAAATGCATACACACTTTTTGGCCAACCAAGCAAGCGGGAAATTCAAATCTGCACTACAAAAAAGTCTCATCCTAACACGTACCCTAACCCTATCCCGCTACCGTACCCTAACCTGTACCTGAGACCGTACCCGTTCCCTAACCCTAACCCTTACCCTAAGCTGTACACGAACACTAACCCGTACGCTAACATGTACCCTAACAGTAACACATAGCCATACACTAAACTTTATCCTAACCCTACCCCGTATCCTAACCCTTTCCCTAAGCCGTACCATAACCCGTATCGTAATCCTAACCCATCCCCTAACACTAACCCATAACCTAACCCGTACCCTAATCCTAACCCATACACTAACACGTACCCTAACCTTAACCCATTGTCATACCCTACCCTGCAACCTAATCCGTACCCATTCCCTAACCCTAACCCTTACACTATCCCGTACCATAATCCTAACCTGTACACTAACACTAAACCGTACCCTAACACTTACCCTACTCCTAACCCGTGGTCATACCCTAAACTGTACCCCAAACCATACCCGTCCCCTAACCCTAACCCTAAACCTTACCCTAAACCGTACCCTAATCCTAACCCGTACACTAACACTAAACTGTACCCTAACACGTACCCTAACCCTTTGTTGTTCCCTATCCTGTACCCTAAACTGTACCCGTTCCTTAACACTAAACCTAACCCTAACCCGTACCTAACACTAACCCATACACTAAACCTAACCATAACCCTGAACGTAAACCGTACCTGAATCCTAACCCATACCCTAACACTAACCCATACCTTAACCCGTACCCTAACACTAAACCATAGCCATACCCTAAACTGTACCCTAACACTAACCCGTACCATAACCATAACCCTAAACCATACTCTAAGCCGTACAATAATCCTAACCCATACCCTAACCCTAAACCTTACCCTAAACCCTAATCCTTACCCCTAGCTTAATTTTGTTTTTTTGTATTTAAAAAAATATTTTCTTGGGTTAAAACAAACTAGCAGAACAACAAAATAGAGGGCTTCGCTGGTGGTGCGGTGGTTAGAATCTGCCTGCTAATGCAGGGGACACAGGTTCGAGCCCTGGTCTGGGAGGATCCCACATGCCATGGAGCAACTAGGCCCATAAGCCACAACCAGTGAGCCCTCGCATCTGGAGCCTGTGCTCTGCAACAAGAGAGGCCGCAATAGTGAGAGGCCCGCGCACCGAGATCAAGAGTGGCCCCCCACTTGCCACAACTAGAGAAAGCCCTCACACGGAAACTCAGACCCAACACAACAAAAATAAATAAATAAATAATAAACTCCTACCCCCCCCCCAAAAAAAAGAACAACAAAATAAAACAGAAAGTAACCTGAGTGTCCCTCAAAAAGCTAAGTCTGAAATAGTTGGTACTTCTGTTCTATGGACTGTTATGTAGCCTATAAAAAGTGTGAGAGCTAAATCTGTTTTTCTACAGTGAGAAGCATGATATTCCAGATGTATAGAACACCTGGATAAAATGAGAAATCTACACATTATGCTGGTCGTTTCAGTAAATGGGAAAGGATGGCAAGTGGTAAAATATTATCTTTTCCTTTAATTTTTTAAATTTCACTTGTTACAAAGAACTTCAATTATAATTGTACTTTAAAAAAGTAACAATGGAAATTTAAAAGAAAAAATATATATTGTGTGTTCAGTTACGTTTCATAGAATTATGAAATGCTCCACCCTCTGGCCATTACCTGAAAAAACAGCTTTAAAACCTATGCTAATTGTCACTTCATATGAACAAGTCCTGCAGGGCTGTAAAGGAAACCTGCCTTCATCATGTCTTCCAGGAGGTAAAGGCCAAAGTATTTCAAAATGTGGCACATATTTCAAGAAAACCATTTGAAGAACTAAGCTGTAATAACCGTTTGAAAAATAAAAGGACATGCCTGAAAGCTCAATTTCAAAGGATTATGAGACACATGCAAATCCAACCACACAGAGGTATCAGCTCACACCATTCAGAATAACCATCAGGAAAGAAACTACAAACGATCAATGCTGAAGAGGTTGTGGAGAAATGCATACCCTTAATTTGAAGTGGGACGTAACCTGGTAAGAGTCACTAATGGGAACAGGGTGGAGGTGCCTTTAAAAGGTAAATATTGAGCTACTATATGATCCAGCAGGCCCACTCCTGGGCCTATAACATAAGAAGACAGAATTGGAAAGACACAGGCAGGCAAATCTGCACTGCAGCAGTATTACAATAGCCAAGACATGGAAGCAACCAAAAGTCCATCAACAGATGAGTGGACAAAGAGGAACTGTTACATGTAGAGATGGAATATTAGCTCGGGAAAAAAATGAAACAATGCCATTTGCAGCACCATAGATGTGTCTAGAGGTAACCATGCAACTTGTAGTAAGTGAGAAAGCGAAAGACACCTAACGTATATCACTTATAGGTGTTACCTGAAAATTGATAACAATGAAGATATTTCCACAGAGAAAGGCAATCACAGATTCATTGAACAAACTTATGGTTCCCCAAATCGAAAGGTGTGAGGATTGGATACATTACGATATTGGGGTTAACATAGATATAGAAACACATGTGAAATATATAATCACCAAAGACCTACGGAATACCAAGAGAAGACTACTCAACATTGTGTCATAACCTACCTGGGAAAAGGTTCCAAAGAAGAATAGATATATGTATGTGTGTGAAAGAACCACATCTTGCACACCTATAAAAAAAAAAAAAAAAAACATTGTAATCAAATTTGCTGCGATAAAAAATAAAAATTAAATTAAAAATATGAACAAGAAATAATGAGACATAAACTGAAAGGAATTTTTCCTGGCACATCCCATTCTAATTTTCAACCTAGAACAGGACTTCCATTAAGGCTCTGTTGCCCTGGTAACCAGATTTGGTAAAGGAGAAACGCTGCCGCCTTGTGACTGTTTCACACAACAGCAGCTTTAAACCAAGGGGTAATGGTCACTTAATATTCAAAATATGTGCAGCACTGTAAAGGACACCGGGCCTCAAAAATGTCCTGGGGTCGTAATCGACCAGAAAATTCAAAAGACGTCAACATTTCAAGAAGACAATGTCAAGAGGCATATTTTACGCACATTTTGTCTTTTCTTTTTTTTCTCTTTAAAATAAAAGGGAATTGAAAAATGCGCAACATCAGCAATGAATAAAGCCATGCAAATCCAATTACAGAAATGTTCACCTCACAGCCGTCAGAATGTTCTTCAGCAAAAAGTCTACAAAGAATAAATGCTGAAGGGGTTTCAGAGAACTGTGTACCCTCCAGCTGCTGGGGGGGATGTAAACTGGTAACAGCCAGTAGTGAGAACATAATGGAGGTGCGTTTAAGGGTAAAAATTGAGCTACCATGTGATCTGGTAGGTCCTTTGATGTGCCTATCACCTGAGCAGAGCAGAATGGAAAAGACACAGACTGGCAATCCTGCACTGCAGGAATATTTAACATAGCCAAGACTTGGAAGAAACCAAAATGTCCATCAACAGAAAAATGCACAAAGAGGAAGTGGTCCATGTAAACAATGGAATATAAGCCATGGAAAACAATGAAACAGTGCCGTTTGCACCACCATATAAGGACCTAGAGATAATCACTCAAATTAAAGAAAGAAAGTGAAAGACAGATATCCTATGACATCACTTCTAGGTGTTACCTAAAAGTTGATACTCATGAACTTATTTCCAAGAGAAGGAAAAGCATGGATTAAGAAAAAAAAATTATGTTTAACCAATGGAAAAGTGTAAGGAATGTGTGAATTAGGATATGAGGGTTAACAGACATGTACTAATACATATGAAATATATAATCACAAAATACCTATGGAATACCAAGAGAGGTCTAGGCAACACTCTGTAATAACCTACATGGTAAAGAATGCAAAGATAAATGACAGATACATTGATATAATGAACCAGATTCTGTACACCTAGGAGAAACAAAATATTTTTATCAAGTTTGCTCTGATAATTAATAAAAATTAAATTTATAAAACAAACAAGAAGTAAGGAGATATAAGCTCTTGGGGATGTGCTCTGGCACATTCCACTCTAATTTGCAGCCTACTAACACGATTTCCAGGAAGGCTCTGCTGCCCAAAAACCCAGAGTTGGAAATGTAGAAATTCTGCTGCCTTGTGGCCGTTTTCCGCAAGAACGGCATTAAGCCCACAGCTAATGTTCTCTTAACATTCACAAGGACTCAGGGCTGCAAAGGACACCTGCCCTAAACAACTGTGCTGAGGTACGGAATGGACAATAAAATTCAAAACTGGCAAATTTTTCAAGACGATAGTATGAAGAGGTAAGTTTGACTCACTCTCTTGTTTAAAAAAAGGAAAATGGGTGAAAGCTCAACCTCAGGAATTATTAGACTCATGCAAATCTAATGTACAAAAAGGTTTCAACTCACACCAGTCGACTGACCATCAGCAAAAGGTCTACAAACAATAAATTCTGAAGGGGTTTTAGAGAACTGTGTACCCTCTAGCTGCTGGTGAGATGTAACGTGGTAAGAGCCAATAATGAGAACAGAAAGGAGCTACGATTAAAAGTAAAAGTTGAGGTACCATTCGATGCAGCAGTCACACCACTGGGCCTCTCACCCGAGAAGACCAGAATCGAGAAGACGCGGGCTGCAAAAGCTGCACTGCAGCCTTATTCACAATAGCCAAGACAGTGAAGCCACCAAAATGTCCATCAACAGATGTATGGATGAAGAAGAAGTGGTCCACGTTCACAATAGAATATTAGCCATGGAAAACAATGAAACACTGCTATTTGAGGTGCCATAGATGAGCTTGGAGATAATCACAGAATATGAGGTAAGTCAGAAAGCAAAAGACCTATATCCTATGATATCACTTATAGGCGTTATCTAATAACTAACACAAATGAACATATTTCCACAGAGAAAGACACTCACAGACTTAGAAATTAAGTATGCTTATCTAAAAGGAAAGGTGGGCAGAATGGATAAATTAAGATTAACGTTACCATACGTATACAAATACATATAATAAACATATATCAAAAAGACGGACCATATAGCAAGGGAGGTCTATGGAACACTGTAATATTTTACATGGGAAGAGGATCTGAACATGAATAGACATATATATTGTACAAATGAACCAGATTGTGTACATCTGGACAAACAATATCTAATCATTACCCCGATTAAATAAATTTTAAAAACCAAGATGTAATGAGACATAAACTTATGGGCGTTCCTCCTGGCACATTCCATTCTAACTTAAAACCTAGGACCACGACTTCCAGAAAGGCTCTGCTGCCCTAGTACCCAGATTTGGGAAAGGACAAATGCTGCCTCCTTGTGGCCGTTTCCCACAACAGCAGCTTTAAACCCAGTGCTAATGGTCACTAAATATTCACCAAACTTGCAGTTCTGTAATGACATCTGCCCTCCAAAAAAATCCTGGGGTCGAATATCCACCAAAAATTCAAAAGAGGGCAACCTTCCAAGAAGACAGCTTCAAGAGATAGATTGTACTCACACTTGACTTTTAACAGAAAGGAAAAAGGCGTGGAAAATGATGAATTTTAGGAATTTTTAAAGTCATGCAAACCCAAATTACAAAAACCTATCAGGTCACAGCAGTCAGATTGGCCATTAGCAAAAATGCTGCAAACTATAAATGCTGAAGGGATTGTGGAGAAGTTCATACCCTCGGCTCTAAGGGAGACATGGTAAGAGCCACTAATGAAAACACAATGGAGGTGCTTTGAAAAGGTAAACATTGAGCTACTAGTCAATCAGTCATACCCACTGCTGGGACTATCACCTGAGAAAATGAGAATCAAAAAGTCCCAAGCTGGCAATCTTGCACTCCAGCAATATTTAATATAGCCAACACTTGGAAGCAATGAAAATGTCCCTCAACAGAGCAATGCACCAAGAAGTGGTCCATATACAAAATGGAATATTATTCCGATAAAAATATAAATTAAATTAAAAAAACAAACAAAAGTAAGGAGACATCAGCCTTTGGGGGTTTATCCGGGCACATTCCACTCTAATTTATAACCGAGGAAGACCACCGGCCGGAATCTCTGTTTCCCTAGTACCAGCATGGGGAACAAAGAAAGGCTGCCGCAATCTGGCCGTTACCTGCAAAAGCAGCTTTAAAGCCTGTGCTAATGGTCACTTCATGTGAACAAGTACTGCAGGGCTGTAAATGAAACCTGCCCTCAAAATGTTTTGAGGGAGGTAATGGCCAATAAATTTCAAAATGTAACACATACTTTAGAAAACACTTTGAAGAGCTAAGCTGTAATCACAGTTTGAAAAATAAAAAGGACATGACTTAAAGCTCAATTTCAAAGGATTATGAGTCATATGCAAATTCAACCACAAAGAGGTATCAGCTCACACCAGTCAGAATATCCATCAGCAAGAAAACTACAAACAATAAATGCTGAAGCCATAAAAAGAAACGAAATTGAGCTATTTGTAATGAGGTGGATAGACCTAGAGTCTGTCATACACAGTGAAGTAAGTCAGAAAGAGAGAGACAAATACCGTATGCTAACACATATACCTGGAATTTAAGGGAAAAAAATGTCATGAAGAACCTAGGGGTAAAACAGGAATAAAGACAGAGATCTACTAGAGAATGGACTTGAGGATATGGGGAGGGGGAAGGGTAAGCTGTGACAAAGGGAGAGAGAGGCATGGACATATATACACTACCAAACGTAAGGTAGATAGCTAGTGGGAAGCAGCAGCATGGCACAGGGAGATCAGCTCGGTGCTTTGTGACCGCCTGGAGGGGAGGGAGGGTGGGAGGGAGGGAGACGCAAGAGGGAAGTGATATGGGAACATATGTATATGTATAACTGATTCATTTTGTTGTAAAGCACAAGCTAGCACACCATTGTAAAGCAATTATACTTCAATAAAGATATTAAAAATAAATAAATAAATAAATGCTGAAGGTGTTGTGGAGAAATGCATACCCTCAACTTTAAGTGGGATGTAACCTGGAAAGAGCCAATAATGAGCACAGAATCGTGGTGCATTTAAACGGTAAACCCCGAGATACCATATGATACAGGATGCCCACTCCTGGGCCTATAACATAAGAAGACAGAATTGTAAAGACACAGGCAGGCAAATGTGCAGTGCAGCAGTATTACAATAGCCAAGACATAGAGGCAACCAAAAAGTCCATCAACAGGTGAGTGGACAAAGAAGAACTGGTACATGTACAGATGGAATATTATCTAGGGAAAAAAATGAAACAATGCCATTTGCAGCACCGTAGATGATTCTAGAGGTAATCAGGCAAATTGTACTAAGTCAGACAGCAAAAGACACATATCCTATAATATCACTTATAGGTGTTAGCTAAAAATTGATACCAATGAAGATATTTCCACAGAGAAAGGCAATCACAGATTCATTAAACAAAGTTATGGTTCACCAAATGGAAAGGTGTGAGGACTGGATACATTAGGATATTGGGGTTAACATAGATATAGAAACACATGTGAAATATATAATCACCAAAGACCTACGGAATACCAAGAGAAGACTACTCAACATTGTGTCACAAGCTACATGAGAAAACGATCTGAAGAAGTATAGATACATGTATATGTGTAAAAGAACCACATCTTACACACCTAGAACAAACAAAACATTTTAATCAAATTTGCTCTGATAAAAAATAAACATTAAAAAAAGAACAAGAAAAAAAAGAGAGAGAAAAAGGGAAAAAAAAGAACGAGAAGTAATGAGACATACACTTAAGGGGCTTTTTGCTGGCACATTGCATTCTAATTTACAACCAGAACACGACTTCCATTAAAGCTCTGTCATCACTAATAAAGCAGCTTTATAAGCAATGTTGAAGGTAGCTTAAAAGAATTCTCACTAATTATTGACAGTAACAAGAAAACAAACAAAAGTAAAAATCTCACGGCAAAAAGTATACATAGAGTAAGGGTAGTAGATCAAACACTTATTAAACTTCTGTAAAGAATAAAAGACAACAGTAGTATTTTTTTTTAAAGAGAGGGGCCAAATAAATCAGAACTGAAAGAGACGATGTTACAAGAGCCACCACAGAAATACAAAGTATCCTAAGATACACACAGGGTAACTCAGGGCTCAGACTGGACAGAGCCCACTCTCCATTCCCCTGTACATGACTTACAGGAGCCTCAGGAACTGAGGAGGGGGTCCTTGAGGAGAGGCACAAGATAGAAGATGTTAGGCATTAACATGACTGCATTCATTTTAAACGTGCCTGAACTACATTCACATGAGATGATTTTGTCCTGTTTGTACATCAGCACCTCTAGTCGGAACTGCAGATCTTTGGTTTCACCACCTCTATGACAGCATTAGCTTCACCTGCTGTGGACCGTCTCCTATAGGATTTCTAGAACCACAAAACATCGAAGCTTCACAGGACCCAGAGTCTGTGTGACTCCACTCAGAGTCTCAACTGCATTCAGAGACTCAGAGTCTCAACAGAGACTCCACTCTTGGAGGACACACACAAAGTAGTGTGCACATCAGGACCCAGGGGAAGGAGCAGTCACCCCGTAGGTGAATGATCATACCTAGCTGCTAGTTTTAGAGGGTCTCCTGCAGAGGTGGGGTGTGGCTGCAGCTCACCATGGGGACAACGACACTGACAGCAGAAGTTCTGGGAAATACTCCTTGGCGTGAACTCTCCCAGAGTCCACCATTAGCCCCACCAAGAGCAAGGTAGGCTCCAGTGCTGGGTCGCCTCAGTCCAAACAACCAACAGGGAGGGAACCCAGCCCCATGTATCAGCAGACAAGTGGATTAAACTTTTTATTAAACTTTTATTTAATCCACAGACAAGCAGATTAAAGCTCTGCCCACCAGAACAACACCCAGCTCTACCCACCACCAGTCCCTCGCATAAGGAAGCTTGCACAAGCCTCTCAGATAGACTCAATCACTGGAGAGCAGACAGCAGAAGCAAGAAGAACTACAATTCTGCAGCCTGTGGAAGGAAAACCACATTCACAGAAAGATAGAGAAAATGAAAAGGCAGAGGACTTTATACCAGATCAAGGAACAAGATAAATCCTCAGAAAAACAACGAAATGAAGTGGGGATAGGTAACCTTCCAGTAAAAGAATTCAGAATAATGATAGTGAAGATGATCCAAGACCTTAGAAAAATAATGGAGGCAAAGATCGAGAAGATGCAAGAAATGCTTAACAAAGACCTAGAAGAATTAAGGAACAAACACCTAGAAGAATTAAAGAACAAACAAACAGAGATGAACAATACAATAACTGAAATGAAAAATACACTAGAAGGAATCAGTAGCAGAATAACTGTGACAGAAGAACGGATAAGTGACCTGGAAGACAGAAAGGTGGAAATCACTGCCATGGAACAAAATAAAGAAAAAGAATGAAAATAAATGAAGACAACCTAAGAGACTTCTGGGACAACATTAAATGCAACAACATTCGCATTATAGGGGTCCCAGATGGAGAACAGAGAGAGAAAGGACTCGAGAAAATATCTGAAGAGATTATAGTTGAAAACTTCCCTAGCATGGGAAAAGAAATAGCCACCGAAGTCCACGAAGCGCAGAGAGTCCCAGGCAGGATAAACCAAAGGAGAAAAATGCCGAGACACACAGTAATCAAATTGAAAAAATTAAAGACAAAGAAAAATTATTGAAAGCAACAAGGGAAAAATGACAACATACAACGGAATTCCCATAAGGTTAACAGCTGATTTCTCAGCAGAAAATCTACAAGCCAGAAGGGAGTGGCATGATAAATTTAACGTGATGAAAGGGAAGAACCTACCACCAAGAGTACTCCACCCAGCAAGTATCTCATTCAGATTTGATGGAGAAATCAAAAGCTTTACAGACAAGCAAAAGCTAAGAGAATTCAGCACCACGAAACCAGCTCTACAACAAATGCTAAAGGAACTTCTCTAAGTGGGAAACACAAGAGAAGAAAAGGACCCACTAAGACAAACCCATAACAATTAAGAAAATAATAATAGGAACATACATATTGATAATTACCTTAAACGTGAATGGATTAAATGCTCCAACCAAATGACACAGGCTCACTGAATGGATACAAAAACAAGATCCATATATATGCTGTCTACAAGAGACCCATTTCAGACCTAGGGACACATACAGACTGAAAGTGAGAGGATGGAAAAATATATTCCATGCAAATGAAAATCAAAAGAAAGCTGGAGTAGCAATACTCATATCAGATAAAATAGATTTTAAAATAAAGAATGTTACAAGAGACAAGGAAGGACACTACATAATGATCAAGGGATCAATCCAAGATATAACAATTATAAATATATATGTACCCAACACAGGAACACCTCAATACATAAGGCAACTGCTAACAGCTATAAAAGAGGAAATCAACAGTAACACAATAATAGCAAGGGACTTTAACACCTCACTTACACCAATGGAGATCATCCAGACAGAAAATTAATAAGGAAACACAAGCTTTAAATGACACAATAGACCAGATAGATTTAATGGATATTTATAGGACATTCCATCCAAAAACAGCAGACTACAAGTTCTTCTCAATGGCACACGGAACATTCTCCGGGATAGATCACATCTTGGGTCACAAATAAAGCCTCAGTAAATTTAAGAAAACTGAAATCATATCAAGCAGCTGTTCCGACCACAATGCTATGAGATTAGAAATCAATTACAGGGAAAATAACGTAAAAAACAAACACATGGAGGCTAAACAATACATTTCTAAATAACCAAGAGATCACTGAGGAAATCAAAGAGGAAATCAAAAAATACCTAGAGACAAATGACAACAAAAACACGATGATCCAAAACCTATGGGATGCAGCAAAAACAGTTCTAAGAGGGAAGTTTATAGCAATACAAGGCTACCTCAAGAAACCAGAAAAATCTCAAATAAACAATCTAACCCTACACCTAAAGGAACTAGAGAATGAAGAACAAAACCCAAAGTTAATAGAAGGAAAGAAATCATAAAGATCAGAGCAGAAATAAATGAAATAAAAACAATAGCAAAGATCAATAAAACTAAAAGCTGGTTCTTTGAGAAGATAAACAAAAATGATAAACCTTTAGCCAGACTCAAGTAAAAGAGGGAGAGGACTCAAATCAATAAAATTAGAAATGAAACAGGAGAAGTTGTAACAGACACCACAGAAATACAAAGCATCCTAAGAGACCTCTACAAGCAACTCTATGCCAATAAAATGGACAACCTGGAAGAAATGGACAAATTCTTAGAAAGGTATAACCTTCCAAGACTGAACCGGGAAGAAATAGAAAATATGAACAGACCAATCACAAGTAATGAAATTGAAAGTGTGATTAAAAATCTTCCAACAAACAAAAGTCCAGAACGAGATGGCATCAGAGGTGAATTCTATCAAACATTTAGACAAGAGCTAACACCCAATCTTCTCAAACTCTTCAGAACTTTTCAGGGGAAGGAACACTCCCAAACTCATTATATGAGGCCACAATCACCCTGATACCAAAACCAGACAAAGATACTACAGAAAAAGAAAATTAGAGACCAATATCACTGATTAATATAGATGTAAAAATCCTCAACAAAATACTAGGAAACAGAATTAAACAACACATTAAAAGGATCATGCACCATGATCAGGTGGGGTTTATCCCAGGGATGCAAGAATTCTTCAATATACACAAATCAATCAATGTGATACACCATATTAACAAATTGTAGAATAAAAATATGATCATCCCAATAGATGCAGGAAAAGCTTTTGACAAAATTCAACACCAATTTATGATTAAAAGTCTCCAAAAAGTGGGCATAGAGGGAATCTACCTCAACATAATAAAGGCAGTATATGACAAACCCACAGCAAACATCATTCTCAATAGTGAAAAACTAAAAGCATTTCCTCTAAGATCAGGAACAAGACAAGGATGTCCACTCTCACCACTATTACTCAACATAGTTTTTGGAAGTCCTAGACACAGTAATCAGAGAAGAAAAAGAAATAAAAGGAATACAAATTGGAAAAGAAGAAGTAAAATTGTCACTGTTTGCAAATGACACGATACTACACATAGTGAATCCTAAAGATGCCACCAGAAAACTACCAGAGCTAATCAATGAATTTGGTAAAGTTGCAGGATACAAAATTAATGCACAGAAATCTCTTGCATTCCTATACACTAACAATGAAAGATCAGAAAGAGAAATTAAGGAAACAATCTCATTCACCATTGCAACAAAAAGAATAAAATACGGAGGAATGAACCTACATAAGGAGGTAAAAGACCTGTACTCAGAAAACTATAAGACACTGCTGAAAGAAATCAAAGATGATATAAACATATGGAGGTATAAACCATGTTCTTGGATTAGAAGAATCAATATTGTGAAAATGACTATAGTACCCAAAGCAAGCTACAGATTCAATGCAATCCCTATCAAATACCACTGGCATTTTCTACAGAACTAGAACAAAAAAATCTTAAAATTTGTATGGAGACAAAAAAGACCCCGAATAGCCAAAGCAGTCTTGAGGGAAATTAAAAGAGCTGGAGGAATCAGACTTCCTAACTTCAGACTATACTACAAAGCTACATTAATCAAGACTATATGGTACTGGCACAAAAACAGAAATATAGATCAATTGAACAAGATAGAAAGCCCAGAGATAAACCTACGTACCTATGGCTAACTCATCTATGACAAAGGAGGCAAAGATATACAATGAAGAAAAGACAGTCTCTTCAGTAAGTGGTGCTGGGAAAACTGGACAACTACACATGAAAGAATGAAATTAGAACACTCCATAACACCATACACAAAAATAAACTCAAAATGAATTAGAGATCTAAATGTTAGACCAGACACTATAAAATTATTAGAGGAAAACATAGGCAGAACACTCTATGACATAAATCACAGCAAGATCCTTTTTGACCCACCTCCTAGAGAAGTGGAAATAAAAACAAAAATAAACAAATGGGACCTAATGAAACTTCAAAGCTTTTGCACAGCAAAGGAAAACATAAACAAGACGAAAATACAACCCTCAGAATGGGAGAAAATGTTTTCAAATGAAGCAAATGACAAAAGATTAATCTCCAAAATTTACAAGCAGCTCGTGTAGCTCAATATCACAAAAACAAACAACACAATCCAAAAATGGGCAGAAGACCTAAATAGACATTTCTCCAAAGGAGATATACAGATTGCCAATAAACACATGAAAGGATGCTGAACATCACTAATCATTAGAGAAATGCAAATCAAAACTACAGTGAGGTATCAACTCCCAGCAGTCAGAATGGCAATCATCAAAAAATCTACAAACAATAAATGCTGGAGAGGCATTTACTGGAGAAAAGGGAACGTTCTTGCACTGTTGCTGGGAATGTAAATTGCTATACCCACTAGGGATAACAGTATAGAGGTTCCTGAAAAAACTAAAAATAGAAGTACCATACGACCCAGCAATCCAACTACTGGGCATTTGCCCTGAGAAAACCATAATTCAAAAAGAGTTATATACAACAATGTTCATTGCAGTTCTACTTACAATAGCCAGGACATGGAAGCAACCTAAGTGTCCATCGACAGATAAATGGATAAAGAATATCTGGCACATATATAAATGGAATATTACTCAGCCATAAAAAGAAACAAAACTGAGTTATTTGTAGTGAGGGGGATGGACTTAGAGTCTGTCCTACACAGTGAAGTAAGTCAGAAAGAGAAAAATAAATACCGTGTACTAACAGAGATATATGGAATCTAAAGAAAAAAGTTTATGAAGAACCTAGGGGCAGGACAGGATTAAGGACACAGACATAGAGAAAGGACTTGAGGACACGGGGAGGGGGAAGGGTAAGCTGGGACGAAGTGAGAGAGTGCCATGGACATATATACATTACCAAATGTAACATCGATAGCTACTGGGAAGCAGCCACATAGCACAGGGAGATCAGCTCGGTGCTTTGCGACCACCTAAAGGGGTGGGATGTGGAGGGTGGGAGGGAGATGTAAGAGGGAGGGGATATGGTGATATATGTATATGTATAATTGATTCACTTTGTTATACAGCAGAAACTAACACTCCATTGTAAAGCAATTATACTCCAATAAAGGTGTAAAAGGAAAATAAAAAAGAAAGAAGCCCAGAGATAAACCTACACACCTATGGTCAACTAATCTATGACAAAGTAGGCAAGACTATACAATGGAGAAAAGACAGTGTCTTCAATCAGTGGTGCTGGGAAAAATGGACAGCTACATGTAAAAGAATGAAATTAGAACACCCCCTAACACCATACACAAAAATAAATTCAAAATGGATTAGAGACCTTAATGTAAGACCGGACAGTATAAAACTCTTAGAGGAAAACATAGGAAGAATACTCTAACATAAATCACAGCAAGATCTGTTTTGATCCACCTCCTAGAGTAATGACATAAAAAAGAAAACTAAACAAATGGGACCTAATGAAACGTAAAAGCTTTTGCAAAGCAATGGAAACTACAAACACAAAAAGACAACCCTCAGAATGGGAGAATATATTTGCAACTGAATCAATGGACAAAGGATTAATCTCCAATATATATAAACAGCTGATGCAGCTCAATATTAAAAAAACAAACAACCCAATACAAAAATGGGCAGAAGATCTAAATAGACATTTCTTCCAAAAAGATGTAGAGATGGCCAAGGAGCACATGAAAAGCTGCTCTACATCACTAATTATTAGAGAAATGCAAATCAAAACTACAATGAGGTATCACCTCACACCTGTTAGAATGGGCATCATCAGAAAATCTACAAACAACAAATGCTGGAGAGGGTGTGGAGAAAAGGAACCCTCTTCCACGATTGGTGGGAATGTAAATTGATAGTCACTATGGAGAACAGTATGGAGGTTCCTTAAAAAACTAAAAATAGAATTACCATATGATCCAGCAACCCACTACTGGGCATATACCCAGAGAAAACCATAAATCAAAAAGACACATTCACCACAATGTTCATTGCAGCACTATTTACAATAGCCAGGTAATGGAAGCAACCTAAATGCCCACAGACAGACGAATGGATAAAGATGTGGTACATATATAAAATGGACTATTAGCCATAAAAAGGAATGAAATTGGGTCATTTGTAGAGACGTCGATGGATCTAGAGACTGTCATACAGAGTGAAGGAAGTCAGAGAGAGAAAAACAAATATTGTATATTAACGCATATATGTGGAACCTAGAAAAATAGTACAGATGAACCGGTTTGAAGGGCAGAAATAGAGACACAGATGTAGAGAACAAATGTATGGACACAAAGAGGGGAAAGCCATGGGGGGGGGTGGCGGTGGGAGGAGTTGGGAGATTGGGATTGACATGTATACATTTATATGTATAAAACAGATAACCAATAAGAACCTGCTGTATAAAAAATAAATAAAATAAAATGAAAAATAAAATTTTTTAAAAAACGGAAAAAAGTTATTCCCTTCACATACATGTATTTATATGAATGAATTATTTCCATGCTTACATCCATAAGTACAAAAAAGAGGAATAAAACCTACCTTGAAACAAAAAAGAAAAAAACAAAACAGAACCCCCCAGTTATACAGATGAAAACACTATCAGGGCACTTGCTTCAGTGGTAGACAATTCTGAAGTTGGTCAGAGGTGGGGAATCATCTCGCATGCAGCCAGCAGCTCCCCCGCAAGGAGTGTCCTCATTACAAGCCTGGGGGACCGTGCCGAGGCATCTGTGAGTAAACGTGAGATGAGCCCCAGGCCAGCTGCTGCTGAACTGTTCCCAACCTTCCCAGGTAAAACACCTGAATATGTACAAGGACTTGAAAGCCTAGAGGAAGGGCCATGGAGCCACACGAGTGACAGCATGCCAGCCGACTTGGTGCCTGCAGGCCAGCCAGGATGGTACTGGCCCTGGGTGCTCTTCTGGAAGATTTCCATTTCCCTGCCTGAGATACCCGTCCTGTCCCTGCCCCCACTGCTTTTTTCCTTCCTCACCTCTGCCCAGGGAGAAATTCCAGCAGCAGGTATGGGTGACACATCCTCTTCCTTAGCAGGTGGCAGGCTGGCAACTGCTGCAGAAAGTCCAGCAGAGCCCCACTCACACTGGGCCACCCACAAAGCCGTGGCCTCTCACTCCCTCCCACCAGCCCAGCCCCGAGACTGCTGACAGGGCAGAGAAAATGGCGTCAGGCACGGCTGCAGGGGCTCTTGCTGCCTGGAGTGGTATTTATATTGATCTCAACCCAGGCACACCTGGGGAGGGCTGGCCGGCACGGTAAGGCTGCCCAGGTCAGCCAATCATCACCCCTCAGGGGCTCACAGTTGCAGAAAATGGAACTTGCTGAACTGGCCAGGTCCAAGGAACAGGTGTGGGCTCCTGAGAGTCAAGATAGACAAGGGGCTGCAGCTTTGGCTTGTTTTCTAATCATTTTATCTGGCCCATGAGTGGGAGACAACTTCAAGAAAACACTCTCCTAATGAGAGGAACCCAGGAGTCAGGGAGAGGAGGGGTGGGTGGTGGTTGGAGACAGAGGCCTGGTGCCCCGGGTGCAGTGGAAGTCTCTGGAAGACCAGGTGGAGGGAGGCCGTACAGAGTGATGCCCAGGGTCACAGACCTGTCGCAGCTGCTGTTTGTTAGTTCAAGTCCTGCTCTGAGGTGCTCTGTGTCAGCTCTGAGTGACAGGTGAGCTGTGGGTGCTCTGCAATGAGGGCTATGTGCATGGTTCCTGTGTGCCCAGCCCTGCCACGGTACCTGCAAGGGTAGCTCTGTATCCGGGGATTGGCCTGACCACGAGAGCCCCATGGGCTGCTGGGGACCTGGTAAAGGATGTCAGGACAGTCAGTGAAGCCACCGAGGATATACCTCCAGCTGCTCCTAATTCCTACACCCTGCTGGTCATTCTACCAACCACCAGGACATGGTATTCTGTATTTGTCTTCAATGATGCCTTCTTTTGTATTCCATTAGTCCCAGAGTCACAAGAAATTTTGGCTTGTGAGTGGCAGGACTCAACATACAACTAAAACAATACTTCCGGGCCGTCTGGCCCCAAGGGTGCAAAAATTCCCACACCGTCTTTGGGGAAAGCTTAGGTAAAGACCTAAAAGTTCTACCTCTGGAAAAGGAAACCCTCCTTCAATATGCAGATGACATTCTGATCGCCAGCCCTACTAAGGAGGCCTCTGAACTACCAAGCCAATAAAGGATAGAAGTCGTCCAAAAAGAAGCTCAAATATCACAGACTGCGGTAACCTGCCTGGGCTTCATTCTCACAGAAGGTCGGAGAAGCCCATCCCAGGAAAGGGAAGAAACCATTTTCAGCCTTACCCCTTTCTCAAACTAGAAGACAGCTTAGGGGTTCCTGGGGAGGCCAGGGTTTGCTGCTTCTGGATCCCTAACTATAGTCTACTAGCTGGGCCTCTATATGAAACACTGAAAGGAAAAGATGATGATCCTTTTGAATAGAATCCAGAAGTGGCCTTTCAAGAATGGAAAGAGCAGTCAATTCAGACCCTTGCCCTGGAACTCCCTAATTTAGCTAAACCCTTTGACCTTTACATTCCCGGTGAAAGGTGAATCGCCATTGGAGAATTAGTGCAAAAACTGGGACCACTTGAAATGGAACAATGCAAGAATGCCATCCAGGTAGGATAAACTACGGTCACTAAGGGGCTTGGCCTACTGCCACATCTGGCCAAGATACTGGCGGTATCTAAAAACCTGGAAATCAGCAGCCCAAAAGGCCACCTCCCTCCTAAGGGAAAAGGACCCCACGTGGTGATCCTAACCACCAACCATGCCCTGAAGTTGCAGGGTTCGCTCCGTGGGCACACCGACCTCGAGTGAGGAGGCCTTCCAACTCCAACATCCAGAGAGATAACCGGGGGCAACAGGGCACCATGACGACTCGTGTGAACATCACTTGACCTGGAGTTTCTCTCATAAAACAACAAGAGTGTGTCCCAAAAGAGTAGACTACTGCTTGCAGGACTTACTGCACCCAGAGGGGAGCTAATAATCTTGGCGGGGGAACCGTATATCACACTGTCACCATAGAAAAGCCTACAGACACCGTGATGATGGTGGCCAATAAGACCGGCTGGACTCCTGTTTACTTCAAAAGGCTGTTGACTCAGTGGCCATCATGGTCCTTGATCACCACTGACCCTGGACTGTCTGGGAGTTGAGCGGGCAGGGCTCTGACACCTGGTGCTGTTTGTACGTTAATTCAGGGGCCTAATTGAAGAAAGCACAGACTACTGTTCAGAGCATCTAGGCTGGCAGAAACGGTCAGCCTAAGGTGGCCGAACAAATGTGGGGTGGGGTGAAACCAGCCCCCACAGCGTCTCTGCACATCTCTTTCCTGGACCCTTAAAGGTCATTAGAATCTATAACACTTCCAATGCTGGTGCTCAGGTGGACGAGCAAGGAGGCAGGGGTCCTGGGGACAATCAACGTCACCTGGAGGCTGCTGGGGAGAAGTTCTGACCCTCGCCCCTGGGTATGAGGGCTCCCAACTCAGCACTCAGCAGTTACAGAAGAAGGGTCTGCACCCTCAGCACTCCAAGAATGAGGAACGGGACAAAAGGCAGAGGAGGAGTTTGTCCCCAGCAAAGCCCATTAAAAATCCCTGGGAGATAAAAATAGAATCTGGGCAATAAAGTCAAGTCTAACTTTTTTATCCTTTGTGCTTTGTCTAATTTCATGTACTCCTAGGGTCTCGCATGCAGAGGTTCCACACCCGGCACTTCAGACCAGATTTCCTAGTGCAGAATGGCTGGGTCGACACCTCAGCTCCTGGGGCCCAGTGCAGACTCCACGATATAGAGCCTGAGCTGCAGCCAACCCAGCCCTTGAAAGCTCTGTCCCCTCCCTCCCACTGACTCTGACAGGATCTCTACACAGCAGCCCAGCCCACAGCCCACGGGGTAGTGCATGCTCTCACCTCTCCATTCTCTGATCAAAATATAAAGTTTCCTTTGCTTGTGAACCAAACTCAGTCTCGATCTGTTGGCCCCAATGACACTGGGCAGGGGGACACTTGTTGGGGTCCACTCTGGAGGATCAGTAACAGAAATTGAGACTATTGTAACCTCAATGAACAGATGTGTGAGCCAAACTGTAGTTAACATAGAACAGTGTATAAGGCTCAAGGAAAATAAGATGTTTCTAACACTTCCATTTGATATTTCTATCACTTTATTATAAGCAAGTTCAGTGAAAGGGTTTGTCTTATTTGTCAGGTCAATATTAGAGAAACGAAGTGATTTCTTTCCAAGGATGTACATCTAATAATCTTGGTTAAAGCTTCAATCTTGTTTTAAATGCTTTTCCATTGAAAATGATACCTCTCTTTCAGCTCCCCCATTTCTGAGAAGTATAAAATCTTATAATTTATTATTACCAAAGGGGAAAGGTGGGAGGAGGGATAAATTAACAGTTTGGGATTAACACATACACACTGCTATGTATAAAATAGATCATCAACAAGGAACTACTGTATAGCACAGGGAACTACACTCAACATTTTGCAATAACCTATAAGGGGAAATAATCTGAAAAAGAATAGATATTTTTATTGACATCATCTATCAATGACAGTTAAAGTGTAACCTAAGGGAAGCTGGTGGTGAGTGCTTCTGACCCTGAAGACTTCAATCATCTAAAGTTTGGACTCTGCCTACTTCCCAAGGCCCTTAATGAACATATGTGTAGCCATAGCTTAAAAAATTCCCCAGTTTGGGTTTCGGGGAGACACTGATTTTGAAAAAGCCCTGGTGTTCTCCTTACATGAATGGGACTCTTCCTACTGCTAAAACATGTCTGTCACACCCAGAGGATAGTATACCGTCTGATCGGGAAGAGTTTGGAAAAGGCATCTCATCTCCTCATCTCCTGGTGCTCGGGTTCACCCCTCCAGCGTCTTTACTAACAGTCTCCCCACTTGGAGATGTCAGCACTGTCAACATCCTGTTGCGTACAGTTTGGAATTTGTCCAGAGGATGAAGCGGAAGGATGAGGAACAATGAGAGACAAGTCCTAGGTGTTCAGACAGGCACATGTCACTCTAATTTCCAATCAGGAAGACGAATTGACCAAAGGCTAGGGTTGCCCATGGAAACAGTATAGGGCTTGAGGAAATCCTGCTGCTTTGTGGCCAGTTCCCATAAACACAAGTTGAACAATGGAACTCAGGGGCAGTAAAATTCACGAAACTGCAGAGTTGAAAATATCCATCACTGAAAAATGTCTTGAGGAAAGTCAGAGAAAAGGACTTGTAAGCAAGGGAGAATGGCAGGAAAGGGATTTGAGGAGGTAGAAAGGACTCGCCATTAAGCACAAGAAAAGGAGCTGAACATTGCCAACATTGCAGTTGGCCAAAAAGTGTGTATGCGTTTTTTTCTGTATATATTCAAGAAAAGGGCATACACTTTTTTAGCCAACCAAACAGGTGGGCACTGGAAATCAATACTACAAAAGATATCACTTCGCATCAGTCAGAAGAGTCATCCTCATAAAGCGTAAACAACAGAAATGCAGGACAGGGCAACGAGAAGAGGGAGCCCTGTGAGACTTATACTGGAAATGTATATTGCCAACGGCCATTCTGGAGAAGTGTATTGTGTTTACTAAAGCATCTAAAAAATGAGCTACAGAGCATAGGGCACTTGCACTCATGGGCGTATATCTTGGGAAAAACAAAAATCGAGAGGACACAGGCACCCCAATGTTTACCCCCTCTCTGTTTAAAAGATCCTCGACTAGGATATAACTTAAATGTCTCTGGAGGGAAAAAATGGATAGAGATGTGGTACTTAGGTAGAGTGGAATATTACTCAGCCTGGAAATCAATGAAATATGGCCAGTTGTAACAACTCCGGAGGAGTTACGTATGATCATTCTAAGTGACAGAATTCAAAAAGAAAAAGACACATATCATAAGATATCACTTAAAGGTGGAATCCAAAATGGCTGCACATGAAATAAATTACAAAACAAAAACATAGTCAAATATGTAGAAAACACGCATAAGGCTGCTAAACGGGAAAGGTGGGGAGGGGTGAGGCATCATCCAGGAGGTTGAAATTAGCAAAGATACCATTCCAAATACCAAACTGATAATCAACAAGGCCTACACGGTAGCTAAAAGAACTGCACTCAGCACACTCAAGTCACCGGAAAAGAATATATACGACTGGTAAGAATCTGAAAAAGAATTTACTGATGTCTCTCTGTACGTGAATCAAGTGGATGTACAGCAGCAAGAAACAGAGCTTTGAAAATCAGCTGTAACCAATATAGTAATAAATTGAAAAAAATAAACGACAGAGAGACAGAGAAAACCTCTTACAACTTTTCCTCAGGGACGGTGATGCAACATGGATTGAACACATCTAGACCCACAGCAGGATGAGACATAAGGCTGGAAACTGTTTGCGCTAAGAGAAATGTGAGGTTGGGTGAGGAAATGCACACCCTTTAAAGTAATACTACCTGGTACCCATTCAATGGGTCCCAAATCTGCAGGTTCAAGGGATCTTCCTACAGCTAAAACATGCATGGAAAACCCAGAGGACTGTACACCATGTGATCGGGAGATGTGTCTAAAATGCAGCTCATTTATCCTCTGCTGGTGCTCCTGTTCACCATTCCAGCCACGTTACTTAGAATCTCCCCACTTGGAGAATCAGCACATTTAAACTTCTGTTTCACACATTTTGCAAATTGTGAGGAGGATGAACGGGAAGAGGGGGAACCAATGAGAGAATAGTTGTAGGGGTTTGGACGGGCACATATCACTCTAATTTCCCATTAAGAATAAGAATTAAAAAAAGGCTCAGCCCACCTCGCTGGAGCCAAAATAGGGCCTGAAGCAATCCTGCGGGTTTGAGGCCAGCTCACAAAAGAGCAACTTAAAAAATGGAGCTCAGGGTCACTGCAATTCACAAACCTGCAGAGTTATAAATGAAAACTAACGTCCAAAATTATGTTGAGGTAAGGCAAAGAAGAGGATCTGAATGCAAGACAGAATTGCAAGAAACAGATTTCAAGAGATAGATTGGACTCGTCTTTAAAGCACATGAAAAGCGGCAGAATTTCGATAATGATGCAGTTGGCCCAAAAGGGCGTATACGTTTTTTCCTGATTATATCCAGGAAATAACGCATATGCACCTTATGGGCAAGGAAACAAGCAAGCAATGCAAATGTGCACAACAAAGAAGTCTCATTTCCCACTGGTCAAAAGGGCCATCCTAAAAAATTGTAAAAACCAGAAATGCAGGACAGGCCATGGAGAACAGGGAGCCTTTATACGCTGATGGGCAGTGTGTGAACTGCCGAGAGCCACTCTGGAGGAGTGTATGGTGGTTCCTAAATCATCTAAAAAACAGAGCTACAGAGCATAGGACACTTTCAATCATGGGAGTATATCTAGGGAAGTCTAAAAATCAACAAGACACAAGCACACCACAGTTTAGGGCTACTCTGTTTACAAGAACCTCAACTTCAGTACACCTTAAATATCCCAGGAAAGAGAACAATGGATAAAGAAGATGTGGTACTTATGTACAATGGAATATCTCTTCACCATGAAATCAATGTAATAAGGCTAGTAGAAGGATAAAGAGTGGATTTAGGTCCGATAATACTACTTGAAATAAGTCAAACAGAAAAAGAAACATATCATAAGATATCACTTATAGAGGGAGGGTAAATATGGCTGCACAAGAAATGAATTACAGAACAGAACAGTGTCTCACATTTAGAAAACACACTTATGTCAGCTTAAGGGGAAAGGAGAGGTGGGGTGATGCATAAAACCAGAGTTTGAAATTAGCACAGATACCGTTCAATAAACCAAATAGGTATTAGACAAGATCTACACCTTGCTCAATGAACTGGCCTCAACACACCCTATACACCGCAGAGAAATATATCTGAGTAATAAGAATCTTAAAACCCATGTATTGATATATCTCCATAAGGGAATCAAGTGTGTGCAGAGCGGCACAAACACAGCAGTGAAAATGAGCTAAACCCTATTACAGAAATAAATTTTAAAAACAAAACGCAGAAACAATCAAAGAGAGAAAAATTCTTACAATATTCCCTCAGGGGCTGTGATGCAACCTGGATTGACCACATATAAACCCACAGCTGGATAAGACATAAGGCTGGACACTTAGGGCTGAGAGGATTGGTGAGCTTTGGTGAGCAGCTGCCAAAAGTTTAATGCAATACTTCATGCTACTCATTCCAAGGGTCCCAACACTCCAGGTTAAAGGGAATCTTCCTACAGCTAAACCATGCTTGGGAAACCCAGCGACTGGTATACCATATGATCGGGAAAGGTTTCTAAAACGCACCTCATTGTTCCTCTCCTGGGGCTCCGGATCGACATTCCAGCCGCTTTATTAACAACAACCCCACATGGTGACTCAATGCCTTTAAGTTCCAGTATCGCACAGTCTGCAGATAGTGCGGAGGATGAATGGGTTAGGGGGAACCAGTGAGAAACTAATGTAGTGGTTTCAATGGGCACATGTCACTCTAATTTCACATCAGTAAGAAGAATTAACCAAAGGCACAGCAAGGCGTCCCACAAGAAGAATAGGGCCTGAAGGAATCCTGCGGTTATGAGGCAAGATCACAAAAATAAGAGCTGAAAAATGGAGCTCAGGGCCACTGCAATTCAAAAACGTGCAGAGGTATAAAGGCCAACAATTTTCAAAAAGGATATTGAGGAAAGGCTATGAAGAGGCATTGAAAGCAAGGCAGAATTGCAGGAAACCGATTTCAGGAGGTAGACTGGAATTGCATTTAAAGCATAGGAAATGAGGCAGAACGTCGACAATGATGCACTTGGCCATAAAGGGCGTATGCGTTTTTTCCTGAATATATTCAGGAAAAAACGCATACGCCCTTCTTGGACAACCAAGCAAGCTTGCAGAGAAAATCTGCACTACAATGAAGTCTCCCTTCCCACCTGTTAAAAGGGCCATCTGAGAAAAGTGTAAAATCCAGAAAGGCAGGACAGGCCATGGAGAACTGGGAGCCTTGTTATGCTGATGGGCGGGATGTAAATTGCCAACAGCCACTCAGGAGAAGTGTATGGTGTTTCCTGAAACATCTAAAAAACAAAGCAACAGAGCCTAGGGCACTTCCACTTATGGTCCTATAGCTTAGGGAAATTAAAATCAAAAAGACACAGCCACCCCAAAGTTTGGGACGCCTCTGTTTACGAGAACCTCGTTTATGGGACAAGTTCAATATCACAGAAAGTGAAAAATGGAGAAAGAAGTTGCGGTACTTACGAACAATGAAATATCACTCAGCAATGAAATCTATGTCATCAGGCCCATAGCAGCATAATGAGTGGATTCAGGTATGATGATTCTAACTGAAATAAGTCACACAGAAAAAGAAACATCATAAGATATCACTAATACACGGAATGTAAACTTGGCTACACAGGAAATGGATTACAAAACAGAACAGGGTCTCAAATTTAGAAAACCAACTTATGCTTGCTTAAGGGGAAAGGTGAGTTGGGGTGCTGCATAAAACCAGAGATTGAAATGAGCACAGATAAAGTTCCTTAAGCCAAATATGTAACAGACAAGAGCTACTCCTTGCTCAATGAAATGGACTCAACACCGCATATTAAACGCCTAAGAATGTACCTGACTAGTAAGTATCTTAAAACCTATGGATTGCTATGTCTCGGAGAGAGAATCAAGCGTGTGTACAGGGGCATAAATGCAGCAGTGATAGGATTGGAGAGGTTCGGTGAGCAAATGAAGACCCTTTGAAGTCATATTGCATGGTACCCATTCCACGGGTCTCAACTCTCCAGGTTTAAGGGATTCATGCTTCAGCTAAAACATGCATGTGGAACCCAGAGTATGATCAACCGTGTGATCGGGAGACGTGTTCAAATATGTCTCAGTTTTCGTACCCTGGTACTCGGGTGCAACATTCCAGATGCTTTACTAACACTCTCCCGACTTGGAGAGTCAGAGCCTTTAAACTCCTGTTTGGCCCAGTTTGCAATTTCTGCGGAAGATGAACAGGAATAGGGAGAACCAATGAGAGACTAGCTGGAGGTGTCTGGACGGGCAAATTGAACTCTCATTTCCCACCAGGAAGAGGAATTAACCAAAGGCTCAGCATGCCGTGCCGGAACCACATTAGGGCCTGAAGCAATCCTGTGGTGTTGCGGCCAGCTCACAAGAAAGCGAGTTGAAGAAAGGAGCTCAGGGGCACTGTAATTCAAAAACCTGCACAGTTATAAATGACAGCTATCGTCCAAAAATATACTGAAGTAAGGCTGCCAAGAGGACTTGAAAGTGGGGCAGAATTGCAGGAAACCGATTTCAGGAGGTAGACTGGAATTGCATTTAAAGCATAGGAAAAGAGGCAGAACGTCCACAATGATGCACTTGGCCAAAAAGGGCATATGCGTTTTGTCCTGAATATATTCAGGAAAAAACGCATACGCACTTTTTGGCCAACCAAGCAAGCTTGCAAAGGAAATCTGCACTACAATGAAGTCTCACTTCCCCCAGGTCAAAAGGGCCATCTGAAAAAAGTGTAAAATCCAGAAAGGCAGGACAGGCCATGGAGAACTGGGAGCCTTGTTATGCTGATGGGCGGGATGTAAATTGCCAAAAGCCACTCAGGAGAAGTGTATGGTGTTTCCTGAAACATCTAGAAAACAAAGCAACAGAGCCTAGGGCACTTCCACTTATGGTCCTATAGCTTAGGGAAATTAAAATCAAAAAGACACAGCCACCCCAAAGTTTGGGACGCCTCTGTTTACAAGAACCTCGTTTACGGTACAAGTTCAGTATCGCAGAAAGTGAAAAATGGATAAAGTAGTAGTGGTACTTATGTACAATGCAATATCCCTCAGCAATGAAATCTATGTCATCAGGCCCATAGGAGCATAATGAGTGGATTCAGATATGATGATTGTAACTGAAATAAGTCACACAGAAAAAGAAACATCATAAGATATCACTAATACACGGAATGTAAACTTGGCTACACAGGAAGTGGATTACAAAAGAGAACAGGGCCTCTAATTTAGAAAACCAACTTATGCTTGCTTAAGGGGAAAGGTGAGTTGGGGTGCTGCATAAAACCAGAGATTGAAATGAGCACAGATAAAGTTCCTTAAGCCAAATATGGAATAGACAAGAGCTACTCCTTGCTCAACGAAATGGACTCAACACCCCATATTAAACGCCTAAGAACGTACCTGACTAGTAAGTATCTTAAAACCTATGGATCGCTATGTCTCTGAAAGAGAATCAAGCATGTGTACAGGGGCATTAACGCAGCAGAGATAGGATTGGAGAGGTTCGGTGAGCAAATGAAGACCCTTTGAAGTCATATTGCATGGTACCCATTCCACGGGTCTCAACTCTCCAGGTTTAAGGGATTCTTCCTTCAGCTAAAACATGCATGTGGAACCCAGAGTATGATCAACCGTGTGATCGGGAGACGTGTTCCAATATGTCTCAGTTCTCGTCCCCTGGTACTCGGGTGCAACATTCCAGACGCTTTACTAACACTCTCCCCACTTGGAGACTCACTGCCTTTAACCTCTTGTTTGTCCCAGTTTGCAATTTCTGCGGAAGATGAACAGGAATAGGGAGAACCAATGAGAGACTAGCTGGATGTGTCTGGACGGGCAAATTGAACTCTCATTTCCCACCAGGAAGAGGAATTAACCAAAGGCTCAGCGTGCCGTGCGGGAACCAGATTAGGGACTGAAGCAATGCTGCGGTGTTGCGGCCAGCTCACAAGAAAGCGAGTTGAAGAAAGGAGCTCAGGGGCACTGTCATTCACAAAGCTGCAGAGTTATAAATGACAGCTATCGTCCAAAAATATACTGAAGTAAGGCTGCCAAGAGGACTTGAAAGCGGGGCAGAATTGCAGGAAACCGATTTCAGGAGGTAGACTGGAATTGCATTTAAAGCAGAGGAAAAGAGGCAGAACGTCCACAATGATGCACTTGGCCAAAAAGAGCGTATGCTTTTTTTCCTGAATATATTCAGGAAAAAACGCATACGCACTTTTTGGCCAACCAAGCAAGCTTGCAAAGGAAATCTGGACTACAATGAAGTCTCACTTCCCCCCAGTACAATGGCCATCTGAAAAAAGTGTAAAATCCAGAAAGGCAGGACAGGCCATGGAGAACTGGGAGCCTTGTTATGCTGATGGGCGGGATGTAAATTGCCAACAGACACTCGGGAGAAGTGTATGGTGTTTCCTGAAACATCTAAAAAACAAAGCAACAGAGCCTAGGGCACTTCCACTTATGGTCCTATAGCTTAGGGAAATTAAAATCAAAAAGACACAGCCACCCCAAAGTTTGGGACGGCTCTGTTTACAAGAACCTCGTTTAAGGTACAAGTTCAGTATCACAGAAAGTGAAAAATGGATAAAGTAGTTGTGGTACTTACGTACAATGCAATATCACTCAGCAATGAAATCTATGTCATCAGGCCCGTAGCAGCATAATGAGTGGATTCAGGTATGATGATTCTAACTGAAATAAGTCACACAGAAAAAGAAACATCATAAGATATCACTAAAACACAGAATGTAAACTTGGCTACACAGGAACTGAATTACAAAACAGAACAGGGTCTCAAATTTAGAAAACCAACTTATGCTTGCTTAAGGGGAAAGGTGAGTTGGGGTGCTGCATAAAACCAGAGATTGAAATGAGCACAGATAAAGTTCCTTAAGCCTAATATGTAACAGACAAGAGCTACTCCTTGCTCAACGAAATGGACTCAACACCGCATATTAAACGCCTAAGAATGTACCTGACTAGTAAGTATCTGAAAACCTATGGATTGCTATGTCTCTGAAAGAGAATCAAGCGTGTGTACAGGGGCATAAACACAGCAGTGATAGGATTGGAGAGGTTCGGTGAGCAAATGAAGACCCTTTGAAGTCATATTGCATGGTACCCATTCCACGGGTCTCAACTCTCCAGGTTTAAGGGATTCTTCCTTCAGCTAAAACATGCATGTGGAACCCAGAGTATGATCAACCATGTGATCAGGAGACGTGTTCAAATATGTCTCAGTTTTCGTCCCCTGGTACTCGGGTGCAACATTCCAGACGCTTTACTAACACTCTCTCGACTTGGAGAGTCAGTGCCTTTAACTTCCTGTTTGGCCCAGTTTGCCATTTCTGCGGAAGATGAACAGGAATAGGGAGAACCAATGAGAGACTAGCTGGAGGTGTCTGGACGGGCAAATTGAACTCTCATTTCCCACCAGGAAGAGGAATTAACCAAAGGCTCAGCGTGCCGTGCCGGAACCAGATTAGGGCCTGAAGCAATCCTGCGGTGTTGCGGCCAGCTCACAAGAAAGCGACTTGAAGAAAGGAGCTCAGGGGCACTGTAATTCACAAATCTGCAGAGTTATAAATGACAGCTATCGTCCAAAAATATACTGAAGTAAGGCTGCCAAGAGGACTTGAAAGCGGGGCAGAATTGCAGGAAACCGATTTCAGGAGGTAGACTGGAATTGCATTGAAAGCATAGGAAAAGAGGCAGAACGTCCACAATGATGTACTTGGCCAAAAAGGGCGTATGCGTTTTTTCCTGAATATATTCAGGAAAAACGCATACGCCCTTTTTGGCCAACCAAGCAAGCTTGCAAAGGAAATCTGCACTACAATGAAGTCTCACTTCCCCCCGGTCAAAAGGGCCATCTGAAAAAAGTGTAAAATCCAGAAAGGCAGGACAGGCCATGGAGAACTGGGAGCCTTGTTATGCTGCTGGGCGGGATGTAAATTGCCAACAGACACTCGGGAGAAGTGTATGGTGTTTCCTGAAACATCTAAAAAACAAAGCAACAGAGCCTGGGGCACTTCCACTTATGGTCCTATAGCTTAGGGAAATTAAAATCAAAAAGACACAGCCACCCCAAAGTTTGGGACGCCTCTGTTTACAAGAACCTCGTTTATGGTACAAGTTCAGTATCGCAGAAAGTGAAAAATGGATAAAGAAGTTGTGGTACTTACGTACAATGCAATATCACTCAGCAATGACATCTATGTCATCAGGCCCATAGGAGCATAATGAGTGGATTCAGGTATGATGATTCTAACTGAAATAAGTCACACAGAAAAAGAAACATCATAAGATATCACTAATACACGGAATGTAAACTTGGCTACACAGGAAGTGGATTACAAAACAGAACAGGGTCTCAAATTTAGAAAACCAACTTATGCTTGCTTAAGGGGAAAGGTGAGTTGGGGTGCTGCATAAAACCAGAGATTGAAATGAGCACAGATAAAGTTCCTTAAGCCAAATATGGAATAGACAAGAGCTACTCCTTGCTCAACGAAATGGACTCAACACCCCATATTAAACGCCTAAGAACGTACCTGACTAGTAAGTATCTTAAAACCTATGGATCGCTATGTCTCTGAAAGAGAATCAAGCATGTGTACAGGGGCATTAACGCAGCAGAGATAGGATTGGAGAGGTTCGGTGAGCAAATGAAGACCCTTTGAAGTCATATTGCATGGTACCCATTCCACGGGTCTCAACTCTCCAGGTTTAAGGGATTCTTCCTTCAGCTAAAACATGCATGTGGAACCCAGAGTATGATCAACCGTGTGATCGGGAGACGTGTTCCAATATGTCTCAGTTCTCGTCCCCTGGTACTCGGGTGCAACATTCCAGACGCTTTACTAACACTCTCCCCACTTGGAGACTCACTGCCTTTAACCTCTTGTTTGGCCCAGTTTGCAATTTCTGCGGAAGATGAACAGGAATAGGGAGAACCAATGAGAGACTAGCTGGATGTGTCTGGACGGGCAAATTGAACTCTCATTTCCCACCAGGAAGAGGAATTAACCAAAGGCTCAGCGTGCCGTGCGGGAACACGATTAGGGACTGAAGCAATCCTGCGGTGTTGCGGCCAGCTCACAAGAAAGCGAGTTGAAGAAAGGAGCTCAGGGGCACTGTCATTCACAAACCTGCAGAGTTATAAATGACAGCTATCGTCCAAAAATATACTGAAGTAAGGCTGCCAAGAGGACTTGAAAGCGGGGCAGAATTGCAGGAAACCGATTTCAGGAGGTAGACTGGAATTGCATTTAAAGCAGAGGAAAAGAGGCAGAAGGTCCACAATGATGCACTTGGCCAAAAAGGGCGTATGCGTTTTTTCCTGAATATATTCAGGAAAAAACGCATACGCCCTTTTTGGCCAACCAAGCAAGCTTGCAAAGGAAATCTGCACTACAATGAAGTCTCACTTCCCCCCAGGTCAAAAGGGCCATCTGAAAAAAGTGTAAAATCCAGAAAGGCAGGACAGGCCATGGAGAACTGGGAGCCTTGTTATGCTGATGGGCGGGATGTAAATTGCCAACAGACACTCGGTAGAAGTGTATGGTGTTTCCTGAAACATCTAAAAAACAAAGCAACAGAGCCTAGGGCACTTCCACTTATGGTCCTATAGCTTAGGGAAATTAAAATCAAAAAGACACAGCCACCCCAAAGTTTGGGACGGCTCTGTTTACAAGAACCTCGTTTAAGGTACAAGTTCAGCATCGCAGAAAGTGAAAAATGGATAAAGAAGTTGTGGTAGTTACGTACAATGCAATATCACTCAGCAATGAAATCTATGTCATCAGGCCCTTAGCAGCATAATGAGTGGATTCAGGTATGATGATTCTAACTGAAATAAGTCACACAGAAAATGAAACATCATAAGATATCAGTAATACACGGAATGTAAACTTGGCTACACAGGAACTGAATTACAAAGCAGAACAGGGTCTCAAATGTAGAAAACCAACTTATGCTTGCTTAAGGGGAAAGGTGAGTTGGGGTGCTGCATAAAACCAGAGATTGAAATTAGCACAGATACCGTTCCATAAGCCAAATATGTAATAACAAGAGCTACTCCTTGCTCAACTAAGTGGACTCAACACCCCATATTAAACGCCTTAGAATATACCTGACTAGTAAGAATCTTAAAACCTATGGATTTATATGTCTCCGAAAGAGAATCAAGCGTGTGTACAGTGGCATAAACGCAGCAGTGATAGGATTGGTGAGGTTCGGTGTGCAAATGCAGACCCTTTGAAGTCATATTGCATGGTACGCATTCCATGGGTCTCAACTCTCCAGGTTTAAGGGATTCTTCCTTCAGCTAAAACATGCATGTGGAACCCAGAGTATGATCCACCATGTGATCGGGAAACTTGTTCAAATGTGTCTCAGTGTTTGTCCCCTGGTACTCGGGTGCAACATTCCAGACGCTTTACTAACACTCTCCCCACTTGGAGAGTCAGTGCCTTTAACCTCCTGTTTGGCCCAGTTTGCAATTTCTGCAGAAAATGAACAGGAATAGGGAGAACCAATGAGAGACTAGCTGGAGGTGTCTGGATGGGCAAATTTAACTCTCATTTCCCACCAGGAAGACGAATGAACCAAAGGCTCCGCGTGCCGTGCTGGAACTAGATTAGGGCATGAAGAGATCCTGCGGTGTTGCGGCCAGCTCACAAGAAATCGAGTTGAAGAAAGGAGCTCAGGGACACTGTAATTCACAAACCTGCGGCGTTATAAATGACAGCTATCATCCAAAATTATACTGAATAAAGCTGCGAAGAAGACTTGAATGTGGGGCAGAATTGCTGGAAACCGATTTCAGAAGGTACACGGGAGTCGCTCTTAAAGCATAGGAAAAGAGACAGAACTTGGAAAATAATGGACTTGGCAAAAAAGGGCATATGTGTTTTATCCAGAGCTCTCATAACTGAGGGGAGGAGATTCCCAGCAGGCTTAACTGCCACCTGGGGGCTCACATTGCCAAGGCAATGTGAGCAAGCCAGGCAGGAGTTACCTCACAGCAGAGGTCCCACCTCACAGAAGGTTGAGAAACCCAGCCAACATTAGACTCTCACCAGAGGGCCCACATCACCAAGGGGATGGGAACCAGGCAGGAGTGTCTTCACACCAGTGGGGCCACATCATCGAAAGGTGAGGTACTCAGCACATGTGTCTTCAAACCAGAGGACCCACATCACCAAGGGCCTCGGAGTGAGGCAGGCAGGAGTAGCCTCACAACACTGGGCCCATAGAATAAAAAAGTGAGGAAGCCAGCAGTTGGAACCTCCCAGCAGGCGGCCCAGAGCACCGAGGCTATGGGATCCAGGCCACAGTGAACTCACAGAAGAGGGCCCATGTCATGAAACTGAGCAACCCAGCCATTGGGACCTCAGAGCAGGAGGCCCCCATCCCCATGGGGATGGAAATCTGGTAGGAGTGTCCTCGCACCACTGAGAACGTATCAGAAAATTTTGGGAGACCAGCAGTTAGGGCCTGATGCCAGAGGACCCTCATCACCAAGGGAAGGAGGCTCCCAGCAGGCTCCAACTGCCACCAGAGGGCTGACGTCGCCAAGGTGATGTGTGCCAACCAGGCACGAATGACCTCACAGCAGAGGGCACACCTCAGAGAAGTGTGACGAACCCAGTCAGGATCAGACTTGCACCAGAGGGCCCACATCACCAAATGGATTGGAACCAGGCAGGAGTGTCCTCACATGAGTAGGGCCACATCATCTAAAGGTGAGGAACCCAGAACATGTGGCTTCAAACCATAGGACACCCATCACCAAGGGGCTGGGAGTGAGGCAGGCAGGAGGAGCCTCATAACAGAGGGCCCAAAAATAAGAAAGGTGAGGAATCCAGCATTTGGTACCTCCCAGCAGGCGGCCCAGAGCTCAGAGGCTAGGGGATCCAGGCCGGAGTGAACTAACACCAGACAGCCCACATCATGAAACTGTGAGCAACCCAGACATTGGGACCTCAGAGCAGAAGGCCCACATCCCCATGGTGATGGGAACATGACAGGAGTGTCCTGGCATCACTGGGCTCACATCAGAAAACGTGGGGTGCTCAGAAGTTAGGGCCTGACGCTAGAGAGCACTCATCACTGAGAGGAGGAGGCTCCCAGCAGGCTCCAGCTGCCACCAGAGGGCCAACATCGCCAAGGCAATGTGTGCCAGCCCGGCAGGAGTGACCTCACAGCAGAGGGCCCACCTCACAGAAGGGTGAGGAACACAGCCAGGATCAGACTCTCACCAGAGGGCCCACATCACCAAGGGGATGGGAACCAGGCAGGAGTGTCCCCACACCAGTGGGACAACATCATCGAAAGGTGAGGATCCCAGCACATGTAGCCTCAAACCAGAGGAACCACATCACCAAGGGGTTCGGAATGAGGCTGGCAGGACCGGCCTCACAACACAGGGTCCATAGAATATAAAAGTTGAGGAATCCAGCAGTTGGAACCTCCCAGCAAGTGGCCCAGAGCACCGAGGCTATGGGATTCAGGCCACAGTGAACTCACAGCAGAGGGCCCACATCATGAACCTGTGAGCAGCCCAGCCGTTGGGACCACAGAACAGAAGGCCCACATCCCCATTGGGATGGGAACCTGGCAGGAGTGGCTTCGCACCACTTAGCACATATCAGAAAATGTTAGGAGCCCGGCAGTTAGGGCCTGACGCCAGGGGGCCCTCATAACTGAGGGGAGGAGACTCCCAGCAGGTTCCAACTGCCAACAGAGGGCCCACGTCTACAAGGTGGCATGCACCAGCCAGGCAGTAGTGACCTCACAGCAGAGGGCCTATCTCACAGAAGGGTGAGGAACCGAGGCAGGATGAGACTCTCACCAGAGGGCCCACAACACCAAGGGGATGGGAACCAGTCAGAACTGTCCTCCCACCAGTGGGGCCACATCATCGAAAGGTGAGGAACCCAGCACATGTGGCCTCATATCAGAGGACATACATCACAAAGGGGATGGGAGTGAGGCAGGTAGGAGTAGCCTAAAAACAGAGGGCCCAAAGAATAAAAAAGGTGAGGAATCCAGCATTTGGAACCTCCCAGCAGGCGGCCGAGAGCACAGAAGCTATGGGATGCAGGCAGGAGTGAACTAACACCAGAGAGCCCACATCATGAAACTGTGAGCAACCCAGGCGTTGGGACCTCAGAGCAGAAAGCCCACATCCCCATGGGGATGGGAACCTGACAGGAGTGTCCTGGCAACACTGGGCTCACATCAGAAAACGTGGGGATCCCAGCAGTTAGGGCCTGATGCTAGAGGGCCGTCATCACCGAGGGGAGGAGGCTCCCAGCAGGTTCTGTGTGCCAACAGAGGGCCCACGTCGCCAAGGTGATGTGTGCAAGTCAGGCAGGATTGACCTCACAGCAGAGGGCCTACCTCACAGAAGGGTGAGGAACCCAGCCAGGATAAGACTGTCACCAGAAGGCCCACATCACCAAGGGGATGGGAACCAGGCAGGAGTGTCCTCACACCAGTGGGGCCACATCATTGAAAGTTGCGGAACCCAGCACATGTGGCCTCAAACCAGAAGACCCACATCACGAAGGGGTTGCGAGTGAGGCAGGCAGGAGGAGCATCACAACACAGGACCCATAGAATACAAAAGTTGAGGAATCGAGCAGTTGGAACCTCCCAGCAGGCGGCCAAGAGCACAGAGGCTATGGGATCCAGGCCACAGTGAACTAACACCAGAGAGCCCACATCATGAAATTGTGATCAACCCAGCCGTTGGAACCTCAGAGCAGAAGGCCCACATCCCCATGGAGATGGGAACCTAAGAGGAGTGCCCGAGCATCACTGGGCTCACTAAGAAAAGTTGGGGAGCCCAGCAGTTAGGGCCTGACGTCAGAGGGCCCTCATCACAGAGGTGAGGAGGCTCCCAGCAGGGTCCAAGTGCCACCAGAGGGCTCATGTCAACAAGGCGAGGTGAGCAAGCCAGGCAAGAGTTACCTGATAGTAGAGGGCCCACCTCACAGATGGGTGAGGAACCCAGCCAGGATCAGACTCTCACCAGAGGGCCCACATCACAAAGGGGATGGGAACCAGTCAGGATTATCCTCACACCAGTGGGGCCTCATCATCTTAAGGTGAGGAAACCAGCACATGTGTCCTCAAACCAGAGGACCCACATCACCAAGGGCCTTGGAGTGAGGCAGGCAGGAGTAGCCTCACAACACAGGGCACATAATATAAAAAACGTGAGGATTCCAGCATTTAGACCTTCCAGCAGGTGGCCCAGAACACCGAGGCTATGGGATCCAGGCCACAGTGAACTCACAGCAGAGGGTCCACATCATAAAACTGTGAGCAACCCAGGCGTTGGGACCTCAGCACAGAAGGCCCACATCCCCATGGGAATGGGAACCTGGCTGGAGTGTCCTCGCACCACTGGGCGCACATCAGAAAAAGTGGGGAGCCCACCATTTAGGGCCTGACGCCAGAGGGCCGTCATCACCGAGAGGAGGAGGCACCCTGCACGCTCCAACTGCCACCAGAGGGCTCATGTCTCCAAGGTGACGTGTGCCAGCCAGGCAGGAGTGACCTCACAGCAGAGGGCCCACCTCACAGAACGTTGAGGAACCCAGCCAGGATTAGACTCTCGCCAGAGGGCCCACCTCACCAAGGGGATGGGAACCAGGCAGGAGTGTCCTCACACAAGTGGGGCCACATCATCGAAAGGTGAGGAATGCAGCACATGTGGCCTCAAGCCATAGGACAGTCATCACCAAGGGGCTGGCAGTGAGGCAGGCAGGAGGAACCTCACAACAGAGGGCACATAGAATAAAAAAGTTGAGGAATCCAGCAGTTGGAACCTCCCAGCAGGCGGCTCAGAGCACCAATGATAAGGGATCCTTGCCGGAGTGAACTCACAGCAGAGGGCCCACATCATGGTACTGTGAGCAAGCCAGGCGTTTTGACCTCAGAGCAGAAGGCCCATATCCCCATGGGGATGGGAACCTGGCAAGAGTGTCCTCAGTCACTTGGCGCACATCAGAAAATGTGGGGAGCCCAGCAGTTATGGCCTAAGGCAAGAGGGCCCTCATCACCGAGGGGAGGAGGATCACAGCATACTCCAACTGCCACCAGAGGGCCCACGTCACCAAGGTGACGTGTGCCAGACAGGCATGATTGACCTCACAGCAGAGGGCCCACCTCACAGAAGGGTGAGGAACCCAGCCAGGATCAGACTCTCACCTGAGGGCCCACATCAGCAAGGGGATGGGAACCAGTCAGGACTGTCTTCCCTCCAGTGGGGCCACATCATCGAAAGGTGCGGAACCCAGCACATGTGGCCTCAAATCAGAGGACACATATCACAAAGGGAATGGGAATGAGGCAGGCAGGAGTAGCCTAAAAACAGAGGGCCCAAAGAATAAGAAAGGGGAGGAATCCAGCAGTTGGAACCTCCCAGCAGGCGGCCGAGAGCACAGAAGCTATGGAATGCAGGCAGGAGTGAACTAACAGCAGAGAACCCACATCATGAAACTGTGAGCAACCCAGGCGTTGGGACCTCAGAGCAGAAGGCCCACATCCCAATGGGGATGTGAACCTGGCTGGAGTGTCCTCGCACCACTGGGTGCACATCACAAAATGTGGGGAGCCCAGCAGTTAGGGCCTGACGCCAGAGGGCCCTCATCACCGAGGGGAGGAGGCTCCCAGCAGGCTCCAAGTGCCACCAGAGGGCTCATGTCCACAAGGCGAGGTGAGCAAGCCAGGCAGGAGTGACCTCACAGCAGACGGCCCACCTCACAGATGGGTGAGGAACCCAGCCAGGATCAGACTCTCAACAGAGGGCCCACATCACCAAGGGGATGTGAACCAGGCAGGAGTCTCCTAAGACCATTGGTCCCACATCATCGAAAGGTGAGGAACCCAGCACATGTGGCCTCAAACCAGACGACACACATCACGAAGGGGCTGGGAGTGAGGCAGACAGGAGGATCCTCACAACAGAGGGCCCAAAAAATTAAAAAAGTGAGGAATCCAGCAGTTGGAACCTCCCAGCAGGCGGCCAAGAGCACAGAGGCTATGGGATCCAGGCCTCTGTGAACTAACACCAGAGAGCCCACATCATGAAAATGTGAACAACCCGGCCGTTGGGACCTCAGAGCAGAAGGCCCACATCCCCATGGAGATGGGATCCTAAGAGGAGTGCCAAAGCATCACTGGGCTCACTAAGAAAAGTTGGTGAGCCCAGCAGTTAGGGCCTGACGCAAGAGGGCCCTCATCACCGGGGGGAGGAGATTCCCAGCACGCTCCAACTGCCACCACACGGCTGATTTCACCAAGGCAATGTGTGCCAGCCATGCAGGAGTGACCTATCAGCAGAGGGTCTCCCTCACAGAAGGGTGAGGAACACAGCCAGGAACAGACTCTCACCAGGGGGTCCACATAACCACGTGGATAGGAACCAGGCAGGAGTGTCCTCACACTAGTGGGGCCACATCATCGAAGGTGAGGAACCCAGCAAAGGTGGCCACAAACCAGAGGACCCACATAACCAAGGGGTTGAGAGTGAGGTAGGTGTCTGGACGGGCATTTTTAACACTCATTTCCCACCAGGAAGAGGAATTAACCAAAGGCTCAGCATGCCCTGCCAGAAGCAGATTAGGGCCTGAAGCAGTCTTGCGGGTTTGCGGCCAGCTCACAAGAAAGCGAGTTGAAGAAAGGAGCTCAGGGGCCCTGTAATTCACAAACCTGCAGAGTTATAAATGACAGATAACGTCCAAAAATATATTGAAGTAAGGCTGCGAAGAGGACTTCAAAGCGGGGCAGAATTTCAGGAAACCGATTTCAGGAGGTAGACTGGATTTGCATTTAAAGCATAGGAAGAGGCAGAACATCGACAATGATGCACTTGGCAAAAAAGGGCGTATGAGTTTGTTCCTGAATATATTCAGGAAAACACGCATATGCCCGTTTTGGCAAACCAAGCAAGCTTGCAATGGAAATCCGAACTACTATGAAGTGTCACTTCCCCCCGGTCTAAAGGGCCATCTGAAAAAAGTGTAAAATCCAGAAAGGCAAGACAGGCCATGGGGAAAAAGGAACCTTGTTATGCTGATGGGCAGGATGTAAATTGCCAACAGCCACTCTGGACAAGTGTATGGTGTTTCCTGATACATCTGAAAAACAAAGTAATAGAGTCTAGGGTATTTCCACTTATGGTCCTATAGCTTAGGAAAATTAAAATCAAAAACACAGCCACCCCAAAATTTGGGACGGATCTGTTTACAGGAACCTCTTCTACAATACACGTTAAATATCCCAGAGAACAAATAATAGATAAAGAAGTTGCGGTACTTACGTACAACAGAATACCACTCAGCAATGAAATCTGTGTCACCAGGCCTGTACCAGCATAATGAGTGGATTGAGGCACGATGATTCTAAGTGAAATAAGTCACACAGAAAAAGAAACATCATAAGGTATCACTAATGCACGGAATGTAAACTTGGCTACACATGAACTGAATTACAAAACAGAACAGGGTCTCAAGTTTAGAAAACCAACTTATGCTTGCTTAAGGGGAAAGGTGAGTTGGGGTGCTGCATAAAACCAGAGTTTGAAATTAGCACAGATACCGTTCCATAAGCCAAATATGTAATAGACAAGACCTACCCCTTGCTCAACGAAATGGACTCAACAATGAGGTATCACCTCACACCTGTTAGAATGGGCATCATCTGAAAATCTACAAACAACAAATGCTGGAAAGGGTGTGGAGAAAAGGAAGCCTCTTCCACTATTGTTGGGAATATAAATTGATACAGTCACTATGGAGAACAATATGGAGTTTCTTAAGGAACTAATAATAGAATTACCATATGATACAGCAATCCCAGTACTGGACATATACCCAGACAAAACCAGAAATCAAAAAGAGACATTCACCGCAATGTTCATTGCATCACTATTTACAATATCGAGGTAATGGAAGCAACCTAAATGCCCACAGACAGACGAATGCATAAAGATGTGGTACATATATAAAATGGAATATTACTAAGCCATGAAAGGAATGAAATTGGGTCATTTGTAGAGACGTCGATGGATCTAGAGACTGTCATACAGAGTGAAGTAAGTCAGAAAGAGAAAAACAAATCTTGTATATTCATGCATATATGTGGAACCTAGAAAAACTGTACAGATTAACCGTTTTGCAAGGCATAAATAGAGCAACAGATGTAGACAACAATCGTATGGACAACAAGGGGGGAAAGCTCTTGGGAGGGTGGTGGTGGGAGGATTTGAGAGATTGGGATTGGCATGTAAACATTTATATGTATAAAATAGATAACCAATAAGAACCTGCTGTATAAAAATATAAAATAAAATTCAAAATTAAAAAGAAATAAAATTTAAAAAATGAAACAGAAAAAACAATTATTCCCTTCACATACATGTATTTATATGAATAAATTATTTCCATGCTTATATCTGTAAATACACAAAAGAGGAATAAAATCTACCTTGAACCAAAAACGAAAAAGAGAAAAAAAAAACAGAACCAACCAGTTACTCAGAGGAAAGCCATATCAGGGCACTTACTCCAGTTGTAAACAATTCTGAAGTTGGTCAGTGGTGGGGAATCATCTCCCATTCAGCCAGCAGCCCCCACACAACAAGCGTCCTCATTGCAAAGCTGGGGCACCGTGCCGAGGCATCTGTGAGTAAACGTGAGCTGAGCCCCAGGCCAGTTGCTGCTGAACTATTCCCACCCGTCCAAGGTAAAACACCTGAATATATACAAGGACTTGAAAGCCTAGAGGAAGGGCCATAGAGCCACACGAGTGACAGCATGCCGGCCGACTTGGTGCCTGCAGGCCAGCCAGGATGGTCCTGGCCCTGGGTGCTCTTCTGGAAGATTTCCATTTCCCTGCCTGAGATACCCGTCCTGTCCCTGCCCCCACTGCTTTTTTCCTTCCTCACCTCTGCCCAGGGAGAAATTCCAGCAGCAGGTATGGGTGACACATCCTCTTCTTTAGCAGGTGGCAGCCTGGCAACTGCTGCAGAAAGTCCAGCAGAGCCCCACTCACACTGGGCCACCCACAAAGCCGTGGCCTCTCACTCCCTCCCACCAGCCCAGCCCCGAGACTGCTGACAGGGCAGAGAAAATGGTGTCAGGCACGGCTACAGGGACTCTTGCTGCCTGGAGTGGTATTTATATTGATCTCAACCCAGGCACACCTGGGGAGGGCTGGCCGGCACGGTAAGGCTGCCCAGGTCAGCCAATCATCACCCCTCAGGGGCTCACAGTTGCAGAAAATGGAACTTGCTGAACCGGCCAGGTCCAAGGAACAGGTGTGGGCTCCTGAGAGTCAGGATAGACAAGGGGCTGCAGCTTTGGCTTGTTTTCTAATCATTTTATCTGGCCCATGAGTGGGAGACAACTTCAAGAAAACCCTCTCCTAATGAGAGGAACCCAGGAGTCAGGGAGAGGAGGGGTGGGTGGTGGTTGGAGACAGAGGCCTGGTGCCCCGGGTGCAGTGGAAGTCTCTGGAAGACCAGGTGGACGGGAGGCCTCACGGAGTGATGCCCAGGGTCACAGACCTGTCGCAGCTGCTGTTTGTTAGTTCAAGTCCTGCTCTGAGGTGCTCTGTGTCAGCTCTGAGCGACAGGTGAGCTGGGGGTGCTCTGCAATGAGGGCTATGTGCAAGGTTCCTGTGTGCCCAGCCCTGCCACGGTACCTGCAAGGGTAGCTCTGTATCCTGGGAGGGGCCTGACCACAAGAGCCCCGTGGGCTGGGGTGGGGGTGGGGTACCTGCCCAGGTGAGCTCCATATTCTGGGATTGGTCTGACCACGAGAGCCCCATGGGCTGCTCGGGACCTGGTAAAGGATGTCAGGACAGTCAGTGAAGCCACCGAGGATATACCTCCAGTTGCTCCTAATTCCTACACCCTGCTGGTCATTCTACCAACCACCAGGACATGGTATTCTGTATTAGTCTTCAATGATGCCTTCTTTTGTATTCCATTAGTCCCAGAGTCACAAGAAATTTTGGCTTGTGAGTGGCAGGACTCAACATACAACTAAAACAATACTTCCGGGCCGTCTGGCCCCAAGGGTGCAAAAATTCCCACACCATCTTTGGGGAAAGCTTAGCTAAAGACCTAAAAGTTCTACCTCTGGAAAAGGAAACCCTCCTTCAATACGCAGACGACATTCTGATCGCCAGCCCTACTAAGGAGGCCTCTGAACTACCAAGCCAATAAAGGATAGAAGTTGTCCAAGAAAAAGCTCAAATATCACAGACTGCGGTGACCTGCCTGGGCTTCATTCTCACAGAAGGTCAGAGAAGCCCATCCCAGGAAAGGGAAGAAACCATTTTCAGCCTTACCCCTTTCTCAAACTAGAAGACAGCTTAGGGGTTCCTGGGGAGGCCAGGGTTTGCTGCTTCTGGATCCCTAACTATAGTCTACTAGCTGGGCCTCTATATGAAACACTGAAAGGAAAAGATGATGATCCTTTTGAATAGAATCCAGAAGTGGCCTTTCAAGAATGGAAAGAGCAGTCAATTCAGACCCTTGCCCTGGAACTCCCTAATTTAGCTAAACCCTTTGACCTTTACATTCCCGGTGAAAGGTGAATCGCCATTGGAGAATTAGTGCAAAAACTGGGACCACTTGAAATGGAACAATGCAAGAATGCCATCCAGGTAGGATAAACTACGGTCACTAAGGGGCTTGGCCTACTGCCACATCTGGCCAAGATACTGGCGGTATCTAAAAACCTGGAAATCAGCAGCCCAAAAGGCCACCTCCCTCCTAAGGGAAAAGGACCCCACGTGGTGATCCTAACCACCAACCATGCCCTGAAGTTGCAGGGTTTGCTCCGTAGGCACACCGACCTCGAGTGAGGAGGCCCTCCAACTCCAACATCCAGAGAGATAACCGGGGGCAACAGGGCACCATGACGACTCGTGTGAACATCACTTGACCTGGAGTTTCTCTCATAAAACAACAAGAGTGTGTCCCAAAAGAGTAGACTACTGCTTGCAGGACTTACTGCACCCAGAGGGGAGCTAATAATCTTGGCGGGGGAACAGTATACCACACTGTCACCATAGAAAAGCCTACAGACACCATGATGATGGTGGCCAATAAGACCGGCTGGACTCCTGTTTACTTCAAAAGGCTGTTGACTCAGTAGCCATCATGGTCCTTGATCACCACTGACCCTGGACTGTCTGGGAGTTGAGCGGGCAGGGCTCTGACACCTGGTGCTGTTTGTACGTTAATTCAGGGGCCTAATTGAAGAAAGCGCAGACTACTGGTCAGAGCATCTAGGCTGGCAGAAACGGTCAGCCTAAGGTGGCCGAACAAATGTGGGGCGGGGTGAAACCGGCCCCCACAGCGTCTCTGCACATCTCTTTCCTGGACCCTTAAAGGTCATTAGAATCTATAACACTTCCAATGCTGGTGCTCAGGTGGACGAGCAGGGAGGCAGGGGTTCTGGGGACAATCAACGTCACCGGGAGGCTGCTGGGGAGAAGCTCTGACCCTCGCCCCAGGGTATGAGGGCTCCCAACTCAGCACTCAGCAGTTACAGAAGAAGGGTCTGCACCCTCAGCACTCCAAGAATGAGGAACGGGACAAAAGGCAGAGGAGGGGTTTGTCCCCAGCAAAGCCCATTAAAAATCCCTGGGAGATAAAAATAGAATCTGGGCAATAAAGTCAAGTCTAACCTTTTTTATCCTTTGTGCTTTGTCTAATTTCACGTGCTCCTAGGGTCCCGCATGCAGAGGTTCCACACCCGGCACTTCAGACCAGATTTCCTAGTGCAGAATGGCTGGGTCGACACCTCAGCTCCTGGGGCCCAGTGCAGACTCCATGATATAGAGCCTGAGCTACAGCCAACCCGGCCCTCGAGAGCTCCGCCGCCTCCCTCCCTCCCACTGACTCTGACAGGATCTCTACACAGCAGCCCAGCCCACAGCCCACGGGGTAGTGCATGCTCTCACCTCTCCATTCTCTGATCAAAATATAAAGTTTCCTTTGCTTGTGAACCAAACTCAGTCTCGATCTGTTGGCCCCAATGACACTGGGCAGGGGGACACTTGTTGGGGTCCACTCTGGAGGATCAGTAACAGAAATTGAGACTATTGTAACCTCAATGAACAGATGTGTGGGCCAAACTGTAGTTAACATAGAACAGTGTATAAGGCTCAAGGAAAATAAGATGTTTTTAACACTTCCATTTGATATTTCCATCACTTTTTATAAGCAAGTTCAGTGAAAAGGTTTGTCTCATTTGTCACGTCAATATTAGAGAAACGAAGTGATTTCTTTCCAAGGATGTACATCTTATAATCTTGGTTAAACTTTCAATCTTGTTTTAAATGCTTTTCCATTGAAAATGATACCTCTCTTTCAGCTCCCCCATTTCTGAGAAGTATAAAATCTTATAATTTATTATTACCAAAGGGGAAAGGTAGGAGGAGGGATAAATTAACAGTTTGGAATTAAGACATACACACTGTTATGTATAAAATAGATCATCAACAAGGAACTACTGTATACCACAGGGAACTACACTCAACATTTTGCAATAACCTATAAGGGGAAATAATCTGAAAAAGAATAGATATTTTTATTGACATCATCTATCAATGACAGTTAAAGTGTAGCCTAAGGGAAGCTGGTGGTGAGTGCTTCTGACCCTGAAGACTTCAATCATCTAAAGTTTGGACTCTGCCTACTTCCCAAGGCCCTTAATGAACATATGTGTAGCCGTAGCTTAAAAACTTCCCCAGTTTGGGTTTCGGGGAGACACTGATTTTGAAAAAGCCCTGGTGTTCTCCTTACATGAATGGGACTCTTCCTACTGCTAAAACATGTCTGTCACACCCAGTGGATGGTATACCATCTGATCGGGAAGAGTTTGGAAAAGGCATCTCATCTCCTCATCTCCTGGTGCTCGGGTTCACCCCTCCAGCGTCTTTACTAACAGTCTCCCCACTTGGAGATGTCAGCACTGTCAACATCCTGTTGCGTACAGTTTGGAATTTGTCCAGAGGATGAAGCGGAAGGATGAGGAACAATGAGAGACAAGTCCTAGGTGTTCAGACAGGCACATGTCACTCTAATTTCCAATCAGGAAGACGAATTGACCAAAGGCTAGGGTTGCCCATGGAAACAGTATAGGGCTTGAGGAAATCCCGCTGCTTTTTGGCCAGTTCCCATAAACACAAGTTGAACAATGGAACTCAGGGGCAGTAAAATTCACAAAACTGCAGAGTTGAAAATATCCATCACTGAAAAATGTCTTGAGGAAAGTCAGAGAAAAGGACTTGTAAGCAAGGGAGAATGGCAGGAAAGGGATGTGAGGAGGTAGAAAGGACTCGCCATTAAGCACAAGAAAAGGAGCTGAACATTGCCAACATTGCAGTTGGCCAAAAAGTGTGTATGCGTTTTTTTCTGTATATATTCAAGAAAAGGGCATACACTTTTTTAGCCAACCAAACAGGTGGGCACTGGAAGTCAATACTACAAAAGATATCACTTCGCATCAGTCAGAAGAGCCATCCTCATAAAGCATAAACAACAGAAATGCAGGACAGGGCAACGAGAAGAGGGAGCCCTGTGAGACTTATAGTGGAAATGTATATTGCCAACGGCCATTCTGGAGAAGTGTATTGTGTTTACTAAAGCATCTAAAAAATGAGCTACAGAGCATAGGGCACTTGCACTCATGGGCGTATATCTTGGGAAAAACAAAAATCGAGAGGACACAGGCACCCCAATGTTTACCCCCTCTCTGTTTAAAAGATCCTCGACTAGGATATAACTTAAATGTCTCTGGAGGGAAAAAATGGATAGAGATGTGGTACTTAGATAGAGTGGAATATTATTCAGCCTGGAAATCAATGAAATATGGCCAGTTGTAACAACTCCAGAGGAGTTACGTATGATCATTCTAAGTGACAGAATTCAAAAAGAAAAAGACACATATCATAAGATATCACTTAACGGTGGAATCTAAAATGGCTACACATGAAATAAATTACAAAACAAAAACATAGTCAAATATGTAGAAAACACGCATAAGGCTGCTAAACGGGAAAGGTGGGGAGGGGTGAGGCATCATCCAGGAGGTTGAAATTAGCAAAGATACCATTCCAAATACCAAACTGATAATCAACAAGGCCTACACGGTAGCTAAAAGAACTGCACTCAGCACACTCAAGTCACCGGAAAAGAATATATACGACTGGTAAGAATCTGAAAAAGAATTTATTGATGTCTCTCTGTACGTGAATCAAGTGGATGTACAGCAGCAAGAAACAGAGCTTTGAAAATCAGCTGTAACCAATATAGTAATAAATTGAAAAAAATAAACGACAGAGAGACAGAGAAAACCTCTTACAACTTTTCCTCAGGGACGGTGATGCAACATGGATTGAACACATCTAGACCCACAGCAGGATGAGACATAAGGCTGGAAACTGTTTGCGCTAAGAGAAATGTGAGGTTGGGTGAGGAAATGCACACCCTTTAAAGTAATACTACCTGGTACCCATTGAATGGGTCCCAAATCTGCAGGTTCAAGGGATCTTCCTACAGCTAAAACATGCATGGAAAACCCAGAGGACTGTACACCATGTGATCGGGAGATGTGTCTAAAATGCACCTCATTTATCCTCTCCTGGTGCTCCTGTTCACCATTCCAGCCACGCTACTTAGAATCTCCCCACTTGGAGAATCAGCACATTTAAACTTCTGTTTCACACATTTTGCAAATTGTGAGGAGGATGAACGGGAAGAGGGGGAACCAATGAGAGAATAGTTGTAGGGGTTTGGACGGGCACATATCACTCTAATTTCCCATTAAGAATAAGAATTAAAGAAAGGCTCAGCCTGCCTCGCCGGAGCCAAAATAGGGTCTGAAGCAATCCTGCGGGTTTGAGGCCAGCTCACAAAAGAGCAACTTAAAAAATGGAGCTCAGGGTCACTGCAATTCACAAACCTGCAGAGTTATAAATGAAAACTAACATCCAAAAATATGTTGAGGTAAGGCAAAGAAGAGGATCTGAATGCAAGACAGAATTGCAAGAAACAGATTTCAAGAGATAGATTGGACTCGTCTTTAACGCACATGAAAAGCGGCAGAATTTCGACAATGATGCAGTTGGCCCAAAAGGGCGTATGCGTTTTTTCCTGATTATATCCAGGAAAAAATGCATACGCACTTTATGGGCAACGAAGCAAGCAAGCAATGCAAATGTGCACAACAAAGAAGTCTCACTTCCCACCGGTCAAAAGGGCCATCCTAAAAAATTGTAAAAACCAGAAATGCAGGACAGGCCATGGAGAACAGGGAGCCTTTATACGCTGAACTGCCGAGAGCAGTGCGTGAACTACCGAGTGCGTGAACTGCCGAGAGCCACTCTGGAGAGTGTATGTGCGTGAACTGCCGAGAGCCACTCTGGAGAAGTGTATGGTGGTTCCTAAATCATCTAAAAAACAGAGCTACAGAGCATAGGACACTTCCAATCATGGGAGTATATCTAGGGAAGTCTAAAAATCAACAAGACACAATCACACCACAGTTTAGGGCTACTCTGTTTACAAGAACCTCAACTTCAGTACACCTTAAATATCCCAGGAAAGAGAACAATGGATAAAGAAGATGTGGTACTTATGTACAATGGAATATCTCTTCACCATGAAATCAATGTAATAAGGCTAGTAGAAGGATAAAGAGTGGATTTAGGTCCGATAATACTACTTGAAATAAGTCAAACAGAAAAAGAAACATATCATAAGATATCACTTATAGAGGGAGGGTAAATATGGCTGCACAAGAAATGAATTACAGAACAGAACAGTGTCTCACATTTAGAAAACACACTTATGTCAGCTTAAGGGGAAAGGAGAGGTGGGGTGATGCATAAAACCAGAGTTTGAAATTAGCACAGATACCGTTCAATAAACCAAATAGGTGTTAGACAAGATCTACACCTTGCTCAATGAACTGGCCTCAACACACCCTATACACCGCAGAGAAATATATCTGAGTAATAAGAATCTTAAAACCCATGTATTGATATATCTCCATAAGGGAATCAAGTGTGTGCAGAGCGGCACAAACACAGCAGTGAAAATGAGCTAAACCCCATTATAGAAATAAATTTTAAAAACAAAACGCTGAAACAATGAAAGAGAGAAAAATTCTTACAAAATTCGCTCAGGGGCTGTGATGCAACCTGGATTGACCACATATAAACCCACAGCTGGATAAGACATAAGGCTGGACACTTGGGGCTGAGAGGATTGGTGAGCTTTGGTGAGCAACTGCCGAAAGTTTAATGCAATACTTCATGCTACTCATTCCAAGGGTCCCAACACTCCAGGTTGAAGGGAATCTTCCTACAGCTAAACCATGCTTGGGAAACCCAGCAACTGGTATACCATATGATCGGGAAAGGTTTCTAAAACACACCTCATTGTTCCTCTCCTGGGGCTCCGGATCGACATTCCAGCCGCTTTACTAACAACATCCCCACATGGAGAGTCAATGCCTTTAAGTTCTGGTATCGCACAGTCTGCAGTTAGTGTGGAGGATGAATGGGAATAGTGGGAAACAGTGAGAAACTAGCTGTAGCGGTTTCAATGGGCACATGTCACTCTAATTTCACATCAGTAAGAAGAATTAACCAAAGGCACAGCAAGGTGCCCCAGAAGAAGAATAGAGCTTCAAGGAATCCTATGGTTATGGGGCAAGATCACAAAAATAAGACCTGAAAAATGGAGCTCAGGGCCACTGCAATTCAAAAACCTGCAGAGTTATAAAGGCCAACTATTTTCAAAAAATATATTGAGGTAAGGCTATGAAGAAGCATTGAAAGCAAGGCAGAATTGCAGGAAACCGATTTCAGGAGGTACACTGGAATTGCATTGAAAACATATGAAGAGAGTCAGAACCTCGACAATGATGCATTTGGCCAAAAAGGGCGTATGTGTTTTTTCCTGAATATAGTCAGGAAAAAACGCATACACACTTTTTGGCCAAACAAGCAAGCTTGCAAAGGAAATCTGCACTACAATGAAGTCTCACTTTCCCCTGGTCAAAAGGGCCATCTGAAAAAAGTGTAAAATCCATAAAGGCACGACAGGCCATGGAGAACTGGGAGCCTTCTTATGCTGATGGGCAGGATGTAAATTGCCAACAGCCACTCTGGAGAAGTGTATGGTGTTTCCTGAAACATCTAAAAAACAAAGCAACAGAGCCTAGGGCACTTCCACGTATGGTCCTATAGTTTAGGGAAATTAAAATCAAAAAGACACAGCCACCCCAAAGTTTGGGATGGCTCTGTTTACAAGAACCTCATATACGGTACAAGTTCAATATCGCAGAAAGTGAAAAATGGATAAAGAAGTTGTGGTACTTACGTACAATGCAATATCACTCAGCAATGAAATCTATGTCAACAGGCCCGTAGCAGCATAATGAGTGGATTAAGTACGATGAATCTAACTGAAATAAGTCACACAGAGAAAGAAACATCATAAGATATCACTAATACACGGAATGTAAACATGGCTACACAGGAACTGAATTCCAAAACAGAACAGGGTCTCAAATTTAGAAAACCAACTTATGCTTGCTTAAGGGGAAAGGTGAGTTGGGGTGCTGCATAAAACCAGAGATTGAAATGAGCACAGATAAAGTTCCTTAAGCCAAATATGGAATAGACAAGAGCTACTCCTTGCTCAACGAAATGGACTCAACATCGCATATTAAACGCCTAGGATAATAACTGACTAGTAAGTATCTTAAAACCTATGGATTGCTATGTCTACAAAAGAGAATCAAGCGTGTGTACAGGGGCATAAACGCAGCAGTGATAGGATTGGAGAGGTTCGGTGAGCAAATGAAGTCCCTTTGAAGTCATATTGCATGGTACCCATTCCACGGGTCTCAACTCTCCAGGTTTAAGGTATTCTTCCTTCAGCTAAAACATGCATGTGGAACCCAGAGTATGATCAACCGTGTGAACGGGAGACGTGTTCAAATATGTCTCAGTTTTCCTCCCCTGGTACTCGGGTGCAACATTCCAGACGCTTTACTAACACTCTCCCCACTTGGAGAGTCAGCGCCTTTAACCTCCTGTTTGGCCCAGTTTGCAATTTCTGTGGAAGATGAACAGGAATAGGGAGAACCAATGAGAGACTAGCTGGAGGTGTCTGGACGGGCAAATTTAACTCTCATTTCCCACCAGGAAAAGGAATTAACCAAAGGTTCAGCGTGCCGTGCCGGAACCAGATTAGGGCCTGAATCCATCCTGCAGTGTTGCGGCCAGGTCACAAGAAAGCTAGTTGAAGAAAGGAGCTCAGGGGCACTGTAATTCACAAACCTGCAGAGTTATAAATGACAGCTATCGTCCAAAAATAGACTGAAGTAAGGCTGCCAAGAGGACTTGAAAGCGGGGCAGAATTGCAGGAAACCGATTTCAGGAGGTAGACTGGAATTGCATTGAAAGCATAGGAAAAGAGGCAGAACGTCCACAATGATGCACTTGGCCAAAAAGGGCGTATGCGTTTTTTCCTGAATATATTCAGGAAAAAACGCATACGCCCTTTTTGGCCAACCAAGCAAACTTGCAAAGGAAATCTGCACTACAATGAAGTCTCACTTCCCCCCGGTCAAAAGGGCCATCTGAAAAAGTGTAAAATCCAGAAAGGCAGGACAGGCCATGGAGAACTGGGAGCCTTGTTATGCTGATGGGCGGGATGTAAATTGCCAACAGACACTCGGGAGAAGTGTATGGTGTTTCCTGAAACATCTAAAAAACAAAGCAACAGAGCCTAGGGCACTTCCACTTATGGTCCTATAGCTTAGGGAAATTAAAATCAAAAAGACACAGCCACCCCAAAGTTTGGGACGCCTCTGTTTACAAGAACCTCGTTTACAGTACAAGTTCAATATCACAGAAAGTGAAAAATGGATAAAGAACTTGTGGTACTTACGTACAATGCAGTATCACTCAGCAATGAAATCTATGTCATCAGGCCAGTAGCAGCATAATGAGTGGATTCAGGTACGATGATTCTAACTGAAATAAGTCACACAGAAAAAGAAACATCATAAGATATCAGTAATACACGGAATGTAAACTTGGCTACACAGGAACTGAATTACAGAACAGAACAGTGTCTCAAATTTAGAAAACCAACTTATGCTTGCTTAAGGGTAAAGGTGAGTTGAGGTGCTGCATAAAACCAGAGATTGAAATGAGCACAGATAAAGTTCCTTAAGCCAAATATGGAATAGACAAGAGCTACTCCTTGCTCAACGAAATGGACTCAACACCGCATATTAAATGCCTAAGAATGTACCTGACTAGTAAGTATCTTAAAACCTATGGATTGCTATGTCTCCAAAAGAGAATCAAGCATGTGTACAGGGGCATGTAGGGCGTGGCAGCTAACTGCCACGCAGCAGGAAGCTGAAGTAAGCTGAATCATCCTTCCTGTGACCACTGCGCTTGCGCTAAGTATACTAATGAGGTTTTAAAGTAGCGACCTATCCGATGCTGGCTCACAAGTCTCACCATCGGCGAAAGCCAATCACAGAGCGACACATGTTCTTAATCCCTATATAAGCAGACTGCTATAGGATTGCGGTGTCTTCCTTCCATCTTTTCTTTAACCAAGCTGTGCTCCAATAAAGTGTGATACGAGAAGAATCTTGCGTGTGGCGACTCGTCATTCTGCTGGTCGGAGGCGGCTCGCCGCATTTGGTGCCGAAACCCGGGAACTTCGCGCCCTGCATGGAGGACCGATTCAGAACTCGACACACGGAGTGAACCGTCGGTGAGTAGTCCAGTCAGGTATGTTTTTCGGGGGTTTGGAGCCTGAAGTTTTTACTTTCGCTTTTGTCCTTTTAGTGTTTCTCATATTTTTCATTTCCTTGTGGCTACGGTGCCACCAGCCCGATCGAGTGTGTCTTCCCTGGCCGATAGATAAGTCAAGCATTTTTCCAATTTAATAAGTCGCTCGTAGATAAGGGCGCAAAATGGGGAATAGTTCGTCCACGGAGCCTACAACTGATTTTCATGAGCCTATTCAAGCTCTTTTAAGGGACCGAGGGCTAAAGCTCTCTCATAAAACCATAAGTAGGCTGCTACAAGATATCGAAAGTGCCGCACCGTGGTTTGGGGTATCAGGCAGCTTGACTGTTCCGTCATGGGAAAAACTCGGAAAAGACCTAGAGGAGTGTAACACAAGGGGAGAACTTTCTCGAGGCGCTCTCCCCTTGTGGAGCATGATACTTTCTTGCCTAAAGGAAGGAAAATGTGAAGAAATTATTCAACGAGGACGCAAGGCTCTTAGCATGTGTCAAGATAGCGCATCAGAGAATGAACAAACAGGGACTACGGTAGATAGGCCTGAAATTATGAAAAGAGAAAAAAGAAAACAAAAGGAAAAGCAAGAAACGGTGCCAGGATTATATCCAACCCTAGATGAGTTTAAGGAATTATATTTGTTTCAAGATGAATTAAATCCTAGAGAGGAGGAAGATTTAGAAGGAGCGGCCGCGGCATATGAACAAGAGCGGTATGGGCATTGGTACATGCCGCCGCTCGCTAGCCCACCATATTTTAATCCTGCGGAGGCTAGAGCTTCCGCCCCTGCTCAGGCCTCCACCTCAGTTGCGGCAGCTAATGCTCCCCCTCCTATGCCAAAGTGTACTTTTATTCCTCAGGAAGCATGGTCCCAGTTGGCCACTGCTTTCCCCGTGTTTGAAGATCCAGCTACACGCCAACGATATTGTGAGATGATAGATCATAAGCTCATTAGGGATCTTGCAGAAGCGGCTAAAAGAGATGGCGTGTCCGCCAATTACACTATCATGTTGTTGCAGCGCCTCACGCGAAATGCGTTAACACCTACAGACTGGCAGGATATTGCCCGCGCTTGCTTAACGATGGGGCAATACCTAGATTGGAAATGAATCGTGTCTGACCTAGCACATAGTCAGGCGCGGGAGAATGCTGCCAATGGGCAGCCGGCCTGGAATGTTGACATGCTGTTGGGACAGGGACAATGGATAAATAATCAGACCATGTTCCCTGTGCAAGTTTACAGCCAAATAAACGAAATTAACATGCGGGCCTGGCGAGCCCTCCCCAACAAAGGAGAAGTTTCAGGGAATTTAACCAAGATTATACAGGGCGGCACAGAACCATTTTCCGATTTTGTAGCTAGAATGATGGAGGCTGCCGGACGGATTTTTGGTAATGTAGATGAGGTTATGCCATTAGTAAAACAATTAGTTTATGAACAATGCACAAAAGAGTGTCGCAGAGCGATAACACCTTATAAAGGGAAAGGCATTGAAACCTGGATGAAAGCATGTAGAGAGATCGGAGGGCCTTTGTCTAATACAGGGCTTGCTGCGGCTGTGCTGGCTGCCGCCCACAGTGTACAGAACCCTGCCAAGTCAGGGGTTTGTTTCCAATGTGGAAAGCCTGGGCACATTAAGAAACAGTGCAAAAATGCAGGTGCGAGACCTAAAATGCTACAAGCTCAAAGAGTTCCAGGAACTTGTCCTAGATGCAAAAAAGGAAAACATTGGGCTAATGAATGTAGATCTGTTAAAGATATAAATGGGCAGCCCATTCAGCCCGCTGCACAGGTAGCTAATCCAAGAAATATCCATACAGCCAATTCAAAAAACGGGATAACGGGCCCCCCGGTCCCAGGGCCCGAAGATTTTTGGGGCCCACGAGAGTGTGAACCTTCAGCCACTCCGACCCCAAGGCGAGCCACGTCAGGCTCTGCAGGGTTGGACCTCCGTGCCACCTCCAGAATGGTATTAACAATAACCATGGGCATACAGCCCATAGATACAGACATGAAAGGACCACTACCTAGAGGGACGGTTGGGTTGGTGTTAGGACGATCCTCCTCTATTTTGAAAGGACTTATTGTCCTCCCCGGAGTGATTGATTCTGGTTATATCGGAGTTATTAAGGTAATGTGTCAATCCCCCAGAGGGATCATTACCATAGCCCCTGGTGATCGGATAGCTCAATTGTTAATTTTGCCCTCTTTTCATGAAAATTATCCCGCATGTTCTGCAGAACGAGGATCCAAGGGTTTTGGATCCACTGGAATTGATTTAGCCTTTTTGTCATTATCCCTTGATGATCGTCCTATGATGAGTCTAACCGTAGAAGGGAAAACATTTTCAGGTTTGGTAGATACCGGAGCAGATCGGAGCATTATAACTACTAGAGATTGGCCAGGCTCTTGGCCCCTACAAGAGTCTTCTCAAACCTTGCAAGGTCTAGGATATGCACAGACACCCAAAGTTAGCTCCAAGGAATTAACTTGGATCTCTAAAGATCAGAAGGGAAGATTTCAACCCTTTGTGGTTGAGGGATTGCCATTTAATTTATGGGGAAGGGATGTACAAAGTCAAATGAAACTTAGACTTACTAATGATTATTCTGAAGTCGCACAAAATATTATGCTTAAATCGGGATTTATACCTAATAGAGGGATAGGACGTAAGTTACAAGGCATGACCGCCCCTATAGAAGCCCGCGGAAATTTAAACCGCCGAGGCTTGGGTTTTTCTCAAGGGTCACTGAGTTTATGATTCCTATTACATGGAGGACCACAACACCTGTGTGGGTACCTCAGTGGCCTTTGTCAAAGGAAAAGCTGGAGGCGGCATCCAAACTAGTGGATGAGCAGCTACAATTAGGGCATTTAGAACCCTCCCAGTCACCCTGGAATACTCCGATTTTTGTTATTAAGAAAAAATTAGGGAAATGGCGTTTGCTTCATGATCTGCGAGCTATAAATCAGCAAATGCAAATTATGGGGCCTATACAGCGCGGTTTGCCAGTATTGACAGCTCTTCCACGAAACTGGCCTGTTATAGCAGTAGATATTAAAGATTGTTTCTTTTCTATTCCTTTGAATAGTCGAGATAAAGAAAGATTTGCCTTTACTCTGCCCTCTGTTAATCATGAACAGCCCGATAAGAGATATCATTGGGTTGTGCTCCCTCAAGGTATGGCCAATAGTCCTACTATGTGCCAACTTTATGTTGACATGGCCTTGCAACCAGTAAGAAATGAATTTCCTAAAGTTAGGATTATTCACTATATGGATGATGTTTTATTGTCAGCCCCTTGTATGGAGTTGCTTGAACAGGCCTTAGGCGTTTTGATCAAATATTTAGGGAATAGGGGATTATTTCTTGCTCCCAAAAAAATACAGAAGGGAGATGTTGTAAATTTTTTAGGAGCTACTGTACATAGGAATAAGATAGTACCTCAAAAAATTGAGATTAGGACTAATTGCTTAAAAACATTAAATGATTTTCAAAGGTTACTTGGAGATGTGAATTGGATTCGGCCATATTTAAGTTTAACCCGCTTGGATCTAAAACCTTTGTTTAGTGTATTAGAGGGAAATCCTGATCTTAATTCCCCACGCCAATTGACCCCAGAAGCCCATCAGGCACTTCAAAAGGTAGAACAAGCTATTACAAATGCACAATTAGAACGCTGTGATGATTCTCAACCTGTTTGGATGTGTATTTTTCCTACCTTGGGGTTTCCAACTGGTGTTCTTTGGCAAAGTGGACCTTTATTGTGGATTCACACCAAATCTATGGGAATGAGAACTTTGTCACATTACCCATCTATGGTTGCCGAGGTCGCCTTATTGGGTATTAAGCAATGTGTTTCCTCTTTTGCAAGAACGCCCGAAAGGCTTGTAGTCCCATATACGAAAGATCAAGTAGAAGTGCTAGCAGCAACTACTTCCGAGTGGTCCATACTTATATGTATATTTTCTGGTATTATTGATAATCATTTGCCAAAGAGTGAACTTTTGAAGTTTGTGACTCAACAACCTGTTGTATTCCCAAGAATTACTGTAGATCAGCCACTGTTTAATGCTTTGACCATTTATACAGACGGGTCTAAAACGGGAAAAGGAGCTTATATGGTCCAAGGAAAACAACCAGTGATCATTGAGTGTCGACCTGATGCTCCTCAAGTGGTTGAATGTCAAGTAGTTTTAGAAGTTTTTAGACGCTTTCAAGAGCCTTTTAATTTAATTTCTGATTCCTTATATGTGGTGAATGCTGTTAAGCACTTAGAAGTTATTTCTTTTGTTAAAACATCTAGCACTGTAGCTTCCTTGTTGACAGGAATAAGATGTCAAATATTACATCGTCAACATCCCTTTTATATTACCCATATTCGGGCTCATTCTTTGTTACCCGGCCCCATGGCTAAAGCTAATGAACAAGTTGATCTGGCCACACGCGCTCTAACAGCGCTAGACTCTATGACACAGGCTCAAGAGTTTCATAAGCTATATCATGTGTCATCTACAGTCTTAAGAAAAAAATTTAACATTACCAGAGCTTTGGCTAGGAATATTGTGAAGAGTTGTTCTGCTTGCGCCCAATTTTTGCCTACCCAAAAGACTGGGGTTAACCCCAGAGGCATTCTTCCAAATGAATTATGGCAAATGGATGTTACCCATGTTTCCTCCTTTGGAACGCTCCAATATGTACATGTTTCAGTGGATACCTGTTCTGGAGTGGTACATGCCACGCCTCTTTTTGGAGAAAAGGTTCAAAATGTTATTACCCACTGCCTTGAAGCTTGGGCAGCGTGGGGCAAACCCGCTAAGATTAAGACTGATAATGGCCCAGCCTATACTTCCAAAAGCTTTGCTCTTTTTTGTCAAAAAATGCAGGTGATTCATATTACAGGCTTGCCCTATAATCCACAAGGACAAGGAATTATACAACGCACAAATCGCACGCTTAAAGAACTCTTAATAAAACAAAAAAGGGGAATCGCAGAGAACTGTACCCCTAGACAGAGACTTTCACTTGCCTTATTTACCATAAATTTTTTACATTTAAATGATGATAAAGAAACCTCTGCTGAACGCCATGTGGCAACAAACCATAAAAATTATGGCAAAGTGATGTGGAAAGATGTGTTGTCCAATCAATGGAAGGGCCCGGATCGTGTTATTACTCGATCCAGGGGATTTCTTTGTGTCTCCCCACAGGATCAAGATCCGATCTGGGTGCCATCAAGACTGACGAGAATTGTTGAAGAAAACTTCAGAGAAGATGCTGAGCTGGATGTTCCTGATGATTCTTCCCTTGCTTAGGGCAGAGAATATGACGTTCTGGGGAATTAGCCGGACCTGGCCAGTTCCCATGCCGGTTCACTCTCAGAGCAGAGTTCTTCCAATATTTTATTCCACTAGTTGTGAAATGAATACGGCCTGTACCCAGCCATTGAATTATGACTGGGCACCGTATAATGCCAGTGATTTTATTTTGAATCGAAGTCTTTGTATTAGTTGGAATTCCACAAAAGGATTGTATCCTTTTGGCCAGGATAACCTTGACCACTTGGAACAATCCACTTAGAAATAATTTGGTTCCATTGAATATGTTGAATGAAGCTTTGAGCAAGATAACTCAAGGCCACACTTCAGGTTCAGGTATAGGGAATTCCAGTGAAAATGAGATGAATATTACCACTTTAGTTTTGGAACATACAGGGATAGTTCCTTTAAGAAATAATGCTTCTGATAAAACAAGTGCCAACAGGACTGTTGTCGCCCCCTATTGTGAGCCAGTCACATCAACACCCCCAGTCTTTACCCCTTGTCAGGGGGGAACTTATGCTAAGTATGAACTTAGTTCAGGCTTTCAATTTTCCCCTGATTTAAAGTCCTATATGGGAAGAAAGGAAAAAGGAAATGATACTAATGAGACAAAAGGAAATGATAGTACAAAGTGGTATTTTGAAGGATGGCCATTTTATTCTTGGTTATTAGTTAATGAGGCAGGAGTAGGCATGGATATTTCTGCTTTGGCCACTTTACAGATGCCCTGAATAGGAGTGCAGAGATTGGAGAATTCCTAAAGGGAAACTGGTCTCAAGAAGCTGAACGGATGATATTTAAGCAAAAGATTCAGATTATGCAACTGAATGCTACCAAGCTGGAACCCGTTACCTTTGGAGATTTTACCTCTTGGCTCTCTTCTGCCTTTTCCTTCTTTAAAGAGTGGGTAGGGGTGGGGATCTTTGGGCTCTGCTGTATATTTGGGATTATAATATGTCTCTGGTTGGTCTGTCGCATGCGCGTCAGGGCACATCGAGATAAGGTCCTACTCACTCAAGCACTTTTGGCTGTCAGTGAAGGTGATTCTCCCGCAGCCTGGATCTCCGTCCTAAACAATTCGAATGGATTGCCCTTGCACGGAGAGGCCCTGTTGCCATTGCACCTCTATAGGGAATCAAAACTTATTCTGAGTCAGCCTTTGCACCCTGCAGCCCTTGTTGGCATTGCACGCAGGAAGGTGTCTCAGACATGCCAACGGAAGGCTGCCCTCGAACAGTGAGCACATCATGAGGTGAACACTTGTACGGGCTACATTCTGCTTGGTGATTCTAGTAAATAAAAAAGGGGGAGATGTAGGGCGCGGTCAGCTAACTGCCACGCAGCAGGAAGCTGAAGTAAGCTGAATCATCCTTCCTGTGGCCACTGCGCTTGCGCTAAGTATACTAATGAGGTTTTAAAGTAGCGACCTATCCGATGCTGGCTCACAAGTCGCACCATCGGCGAAAGCCAATCACAGAGCGACACATGTTCTTAATCCCTATATAAGCAGACTGCTATAGGATTGCGGTGTCTTCCTTCCATCTTTTCTTTCACCAAGCTGTGCTCCAATAAAGTGTGATACGAGAAGAATCTTGCGTGTGGCGACTCGTCATTCTGCTGGTCGGAGGCAGCTCGCCGCAGGGGCACAAACGCAGCAGTGATAGGATTGGAGAGGTTCGGTGAGCAAATGAAGACCCTTTGAAGTCATATTGCATGGTACCCATTCCACAGGTTTCAACTACCCAGGTTTAAGGTATTCTTCCTTCAGCTAAAACATGCATGTGGAACCTAGAGTATGATCAACCATGTGATCGGGAGACGTGTTCAAATATGTCTCAGTTTTCGTACCCTGGTACTCGGGTGCAACATTCCAGACGCTTTACTAACACTCTCCCCACTTGGAGAGTCAGTCCCTTTAACCTCCTGTTTGGCCCAGTTTGCAATTTCTGCGGAAGATGAACAGGAATAGCGAGAACCAATGAGAGACTAGCTGAAGGTGTCTGGACGGGCAAATTTAACTCTCATTTCCCACCAGGAAGAGGAAATAACCAAAGGCTCAGCGTGCCATGCCAGAACCAGATTAGGGCCTGAAGCCATCCTGCGGTGTTGCGGCCAGCTCAAAAGAAAGGGAGTTGAAGAAAGGAGCTCAGGGGCACTGTAATTCACAAACCTGCAGAGTTATAAATGACAGCTATCGTCCAAAAATATACTGAAGTAAGGCTGCCAAGAGGACTTGAAAGCGGGGCAGAATTGCAGGAAACCGATTTCAGGAGGTAGACTGGAATTGCATTGAAAGCATAGGAAAAGAGGCAGAACGTCCACAATGATGCACTTGGCCAAAAAGGGCGTATGCGTTTTTTCCTGAATATATTCAGGAAAAAACGCATACGCCCTTTTTGGCCAACCAAGCAAGCTTGCAAAGGAAATCTGCACTACAATGAAGTCTCACTTCCCCCCGGTCAAAAGGGCCATCTGAAAAAAGTGTAAAATCCAGAAAGGCAGGACAGGCCGTGGAGAACTGGGAGCCTGGTTATGCTGATGGGCGGGATGTAAATTGCCAACAGACACTCGGGAGAAGTGTATGGTGTTTCCTGAAACATCTAAAAAACAAAGCAACAGAGCCTAGGGCACTTCCACTTATGGTCCTATAGCTTAGGGAAATTAAAATCAAAAAGACACAGCCACCCCAAAGTTTGGGACGCCTCTGTTTACAAGAACCTCGTTTACCATACAAGTTCAATATCACAGAAAGTGAAAAATGGATAAAGAACTTGTGGTACTTACGTACAATGCAGTATCACTCAGCAATGAAATCTATGTCATCAGGCCCGTAGCAGCATAATGAGTGGATTCAGGTACGATGATTCTAACTGAAATAAGTCACACAGAAAAAGAAACATCATAAGATATCACTAATACACGGAATGTAAACTTGGCTACACAGGAACTGAATTCCAAAACAGAACAGGGTCTCAAATTTAGAAAACCAACTTATGCTTGCTTAAGGGGAAAGGTGAGTTGGGGTGCTGCATAAAACCAGAGATTGAAATGAGCACAGATAAAGTTCCTTAAGCCAAATATGGAATAGACAAGAGCTACTCCTTGCTCAACGAAATGGACTCAACACCGCATATTAAACGCCTAAGAATGTACCTGACTAGTAAGTATCTTAAAACCTATGGATTGCTATGTCTCCAAAAGAGAATCAAGAGTGTGTACAGGGGCATAAACGCAGCAGTGATAGGATTGGAGAGGTTCGGTGAGCAAATGAAGACCCTTTGAAGTCATATTGCATGGTACCCATTCCACGGGTCTCAACTCTCCAGGTTTAAGGTATTCTTCCTTCAGCTAAAACATGCATGTGGAACCCAGAGTATGATCAACTGTGTGATCGGGAGACGTGTTCAAATATGTATCAGTTTTCCTCCCCTGGTACTCGGGTGCAACATTCCAGATGCTTCACTAACACTCTCCCCACTTGGAGAGTCAGCGCCTTTAACCTCCTGTTTGGCCCAGTTTGCAATTTCTGCGGAAGATGAACAGGAATAGGGAGAACCAATGAGAGACTAGCTGGAGGTGTCTGGACGGGCAAATTTAACTCTCATTTCCCACCAGGAAGAGGAAATAACCAAAGGCTCAGCGTGCCGTGCCGGAACCAGATTAGGGCCTGAAGCCATCCTGCGGTGTTGCGGCCAGGTCACAAGAAAGCGAGTTGAAGAAAGGAGCTCAGGGGCACTGTAATTCACAAACCTGCAGAGTTATAAATGACAGCTATCGTCCAAAAATATACTGAAGTAAGGCTGCCAAGAGGACTTGAAAGCGGGGCAGAATTGCAGGAAACCGATTTCAGGAGGTAGACTGGAATTGCATTGAAAGCATAGGAAAAGAGGCAGAACGTCCACAATGATGCACTTGGCCAAAAAGGGCGTATGCGTTTTTTCCTGAATATATTCAGGAAAAAACGCATACGCCCTTTTTGGCCAACCAAGCAAGCTTGCAAAGGAAATCTGCACTACAATGAAGTCTCACTTCCCCCCGGTCAAAAGGGCCATCTGAAAAAAGTGTAAAATCCAGAAAGGCAGGACAGGCCATGGAGAACTGGGAGCCTTGTTATGCTGATGGGCGGGATGTAAATTGCCAACAGACACTCGGGAGAAGTGTATGGTGTTTCCTGACACATCTAAAAAACAAAGCAACAGAGCCTAGGGCACTTCCACTTATGGTCCTATAGCTTAGGGAAATTAAAATCAAAAAGACACAGCCACCCCAAAGTTTGGGACGCCTCTGTTTACAAGAACCTCGTTTACAGTACAAGTTCAACATCGCAGAAAGTGAAAAATGGATAAAGAAGTTGTGGTATTTACGTACAATGCAGTATCACTCAGCAATGAAATCTATGTCATCAGGCCCTTAGCAGCACAATGAGTGGATTCAGGTACGATGATTCTAACTGAAATAAGTCACACAGAAAAAGAAACATCATAAGATATCAGTAATACACGGAATGTAAACTTGGCTACACAGGAACTGAATTCCAAAACAGAACAGGGTCTCAAATTTAGAAAACCAACTTATGCTTGCTTAAGGGGAAAGGTGAGTTGGGGTGCTGCATAAAACCAGAGATTGAAATGAGCACAGATAAAGTTCCTTAAGCCAAATATGGAATAGACAAGAGCTACTCCTTGCTCAACGAAATGGACTCAACACCGCATATTAAACGCCTAAGAATGTACCTGACTAGTAAGTATCTTAAAACCTATGGATTGCTATGTCTCCAAAAGAGAATCATGCGTGTGTACAGGGGCATAAACGCAGCAGTGATAGGATTGGAGAGGTTCGGTGAGCAAATGAAGACCCTTTGAAGTCATATTGCATGGTACCCATTACACGGGTCTCAACTCTCCAGGTTTAAGGTATTCTTCCTTCAGCTAAAACATGCATGTGGAACCCAGAGTATGATCAACCATGTGAACGGGAGACGGTGTTCAAATATGTCTCAGTTTTCCTCCCCTGGTACTCGGGTGCAACATTCCAGACGCTTTACTAACACTCTCCCCACTTGGAGAGTCAGCGCCTTTAACCTCCTGTTTGGCCCAGTTTGCAATTTCTGTGGAAGATGAACAGGAATAGGGAGAACCAATGAGAGACTAGCTGGAGGTGTCTGGACGGGCAAATTTAACTCTCATTTCCCACCAGGAAGAGGAAATAACCAAAGGCTCAGCGTGCCGTGCCGGAACCAGATTAGGGCCTGAAGCCATCCTGCGGTGTTGCGGCCAGCTCACAAGAAAGCGAGTTGAAGAAAGGAGCTCAGGGGCACTGTAATTCACAAACCTGCAGAGTTATAAATGACAGCTATCGTCCAAAAATATACTGAAGTAAGGCTGCCAAGAGGACTTGAAAGCGGGGCAGAATTGCAGGAAACCGATTTCAGGAGGTAGACTGGAATTGCATTGAAAGCATAGGAAAAGAGGCAGAACGTCCACAATGATGCACTTGGCCAAAAAGGGCGTATGCGTTTTTTCCTGAATATATTCAGGAAAAAACGCATACGCCCTTTTTGGCCAACCAAGCAAGCTTGCAAAGGAAATCTGCACTACAATGAAGTCTCACTTCCCCCGGTCAAAAGGGCCATCTGAAAAAAGTGTAAAATCCAGAAAGGCAGGACAGGCCATGGAGAACTGGGAGCCTTGTTATGCTGATGGGCGGGATGTAAATTGCCAACAGACACTCGGGAGAAGTGTATGGTGTTTCCTGACACATCTAAAAAACAAAGCAACAGAGCCTAGGGCACTTCCACTTATGGTCCTATAGCTTAGGGAAATTAAAATCAAAAAGACACAGCCACCCCAAAGTTTGGGACGCCTCTGTTTACAAGAACCTCGTTTACAGTACAAGTTCAACATCACAGAAAGTGAAAAATGGATAAAGAAGTTGTGGTATTTACTTACAAAGCAATATCACTCAGCAATGAAATCTATGTCATCAGGCCCTTAGCAGCACAATGAGTGGATTCAGGTATGATGATTCTAACTGAAATAAGTCACACAGAAAAAGAAACATCATAAGATATCAGTAATACACGGAATGTAAACTTGGCTACACAGGAACTGAATTCCAGAACAGAACAGGGTCTCAAATTTAGAAAACCAACTTATGCTTGCTTAAGGGGAAAGGTGAGTTGGGGTGCTGCATAAAACCAGAGATTGAAATGAGCACAGATAAAGTTCCTTAAGCCAAATATGGAATAGACAAGAGCTACTCCTTGCTCAACGAAATGGACTCAACACCCCATATTAAACGCCTAAGAATGTACCTGACTAGTAAGTATCTTAAAACCTATGGATTGCTATGTCTACAAAAGAGAATCAAGCGTGTGTACAGGGGCATAAACGCAGCAGTGATAGGATTGGAGAGGTTCGGTGAGCAAATGAAGACCCTTTGAAGTCATATTGCATGGTACCCATTCCACGGGTCTCAACTCTCCAGGTTTAAGGTATTCTTCCTTCAGCTAAAACATGCATGTGGAACCCAGAGTATGATCAACCGTGTGAACGGGAGACGTGTTCAAATATGTCTCAGTTTTCCGTACCCTGGTACTCGGGTGCAACATTCCAGACGCTTTACTAACACTCTCCCCACTTGGAGAGTCAGTCCCTTTAACCTCCTGTTTGGCCCAGTTTGCAATTTCTGCGGAAGATGAACAGGAATAGCGAGAACCAATGAGAGACTAGCTGGAGGTGTCTGGACGGGCAAATTTAACTCTCATTTCCCACCAGGAAGAGGAAATAACCAAAGGCTCAGCGTGCCGTGCAGGAACCAGATTAGGGCCTGAAGCCATCCTGCGGTGTTGCGGCCAGCTCAAAAGAAAGCGAGTTGAAGAAAGGAGCTCAGGGGCACTGTAATTCACAAACCTGCAGAGTTATAAATGACAGCTATCGTCCAAAAATATACTGAAGTAAGGCTGCCAAGAGGACTTGAAAGCGGGGCAGAATTGCAGGAAACCGATTTCAGGAGGTAGACTGGAATTGCATTGAAAGCATAGGAAAAGAGGCAGAACGTCCACAATGATGCACTTGGCCAAAAAGGGCGTATGCGTTTTTTCCTGAATATATTCAGGAAAAAACGCATACGCCCTTTTTGGCCAACCAAGCAAGCTTGCAAAGGAAATCTGCACTACAATGAAGTCTCACTTCCCCCCGGTCAAAAGGGCCATCTGAAAAAAGTGTAAAATCCAGAAAGGCAGGACAGGCCATGGAGAACTGGGAGCCTTGTTATGCTGATGGGCGGGATGTAAATTGCCAACAGACACTCGGGAGAAGTGTATGGTGTTTCCTGAAACATCTAAAAAACAAAGCAACAGAGCCTAGGGCACTTCCACTTATGGTCCTATAGCTTAGGGAAATTAAAATCAAAAAGACACAGCCACCCCAAAGTTTGGGACGCCTCTGTTTACAAGAACCTCGTTTACCGTACAAGTTCAATATCACAGAAAGTGAAAAATGGATAAAGAACTTGTGGTACTTACGTACAATGCAGTATCACTCAGCAATGAAATCTATGTCATCAGGCCCGTAGCAGCATAATGAGTGGATTCAGGTACGATGATTCTAACTGAAATAAGTCACACAGAAAAAGAAACATCATAAGATATCACTAATACACGGAATGTAAACTTGGCTACACAGGAACTGAATTCCAAAACAGAACAGGGTCTCAAATTTAGAAAACCAACTTATGCTTGCTTAAGGGGAAAGGTGAGTTGGGGTGCTGCATAAAACCAGAGATTGAAATGAGCACAGATAAAGTTCCTTAAGCCAAATATGGAATAGACAAGAGCTACTCCTTGCTCAACGAAATGGACTCAACACCGCATATTAAACGCCTAAGAATGTACCTGACTAGTAAGTATCTTAAAACCTATGGATTGCTATGTCTCCGAAAGAGAATCAAGCATGTGTACAGGGGCATAAACGCAGCAGTGATAGGATTGGAGAGGTTCGGTGAGCAAATGAAGACCCTTTGAAGTCATATTGCATGGTACCCATTCCACGGGTCTCAACTCTCCAGGTTTAAGGTATTCTTCCTTCAGCTAAAACATGCATGTGGAACCTAGAGTATGATCAACCATGTGAATGGGAGACGTGTTCAAATATGTCTCAGTTTTCGTACCCTGGTACTCGGGTGCAACATTCCAGACGCTTTACTAACACTCTCCCCACTTGGAGAGTCAGCGCCTTTAACCTCCTGTGTGGCCCAGTTTGCAATTTCTGCGGAAGATGAACAGGAATAGGGAGAACCGATGAGAGACTAGCTGGAGGTGTCTGGACGGGCAAATTTAACTCTCATTTCCCACCAGGAAGAGGAAATAACCAAAGGCTCAGCGTGCCGTGCCGGAACCAGATTAGGGCCTGAAGCCATCCTGCGGTGTTGCGGCAAGCTCAAAAGAAAGCGAGTTGAAGAAAGGAGCTCAGGGGCACTGTAATTCACAAACCTGCAGAGTTATAAATGACAGCTATCGTCCAAAAATATACTGAAGTAAGGCTGCCAAGAGGACTTGAAAGCGGGGCAGAATTGCAGGAAACCGATTTCAGGAGGTAGACTGGAATTGCATTGAAAGCATAGGAAAAGAGGCAGAACGTCCACAATGATGCACTTGGCCAAAAAGGGCGTATGTGTTTTTTCCTGAATATATTCAGGAAAAGACGCATACGCCCTTTTTGGCCAACCAAGCAAGCTTGCAAAGGAAATCTGCACTACAATGAAGTCTCACTTCCCCCCGGTCAAAAGGGCCATCTGAAAAAAGTGTAAAATCCAGAAAGGCAGGACAGGCCATGGAGAACTGGGAGCCTTGTTATGCTGATGGGCGGGATGTAAATTGCCAACAGACACTCGGGAGAAGTGTATGGTGTTTCCTGAAACATCTAAAAAACAAAGCAACAGAGCCTAGGGCACTTCCACTTATGGTCCTATAGCTTAGGGAAATTAAAATCAAAAAGACACAGCCACCCCAAAGTTTGGAATGGCTCTGTTTACAAGAACCTCGTTTACAGTACAAGTTCAACATTGCAGAAAGTGAAAAATGGATAAAGAAGTTGTGGTATTTACTTACAAAGCAGTATCACTCAGCAATGAAATCTATGTCATCAGGCCCTTAGCAGCACAATGAGTGGATTCAGGTATGATGATTCTAACTGAAATAAGTCACACAGAAAAAGAAACATCATAAGATATCAGTAATACACGGAATGTAAACTTGGCTACACAGGAACTGAATTACAGAACAGAACAGGGTCTCAAATTTAGAAAACCAACTTATGCTTGCTTAAGGGGAAAGGTGAGTTGGGGTGCTGCATAAAACCAGAGATTGAAATGAGCACAGATAAAGTTCCTTAAGCCAAATATGGAATAGACAAGAGCTACTCCTTGCTCAAAGAAATGGACTCAACACCCCATATTAAACGCCTAAGAATGTACCTGACTAGTAAGTATCTTAAAACCTATGGATTGCTATGTCTCCAAAAGATAATCAACCGTGTGTACAGGGGCATAAATGCAGCAGTGATAGGATTGGAGAGGTTCGGTGAGCAAATGAAAACCCTTTGAAGTCATATTGCATGGTACCCATTCCACGGGTCTCAACTCTCCAGGTTTAAGGTATTCTTCCTTCAGCTAAAACATGCATGTGGAACCTAGAGTATGATCAACCGTGTGATCAGGAGACATGTTCAAATATGTCTCAGTTTTCCTCCCCTGGTACTCGGGTGCAACATTCCAGATGCTTTACAAACACTCTCCCGACTTGGAGAGTCATTCCCTTTAACGTCCTGTTTGGCCCTGTTTGCAATTACTGCGGAAGATGAACAGGAATAGGGAGAACCAATGAGTTACTATCTGGACGTGTCTGATCGGGCAAATTTAACTTTAACTTCCCACCAGGAAGAGGAATTAACCAAAGGCTCAGCGTGCCGTGCCGGAACCAGATTAGGGCCTGATGACATCCTGCGGTGTTGCGGCCAGCTCACAAGAAAGCGAGTTGAAGAAAGGAGCTCAGGGGCACTGTAATTCACAAACCTGCAGAGTTATAAATGACAGCTATCGTCCAAAAATATACTGAAGTAAGGCTGCCAAGAGGACTTGAAAGCGGGGCAGAATTGCAGGAAACCGATTTCAGGAGGTAGACTGGAATTGCATTGAAAGCATAGGAAAAGAGGCAGAACGTCCACAATGATGCACTTGGCCAAAAAGGGCGTATGCGTTTTTTCCTGAGTAGATTCAGGAAAAAACACATACGCCCTTTTTGGCCAACCAAGCAAGCTTGCAAAGGAAATCTGCACTACAATGAAGTCTCACTTCCCCCCGGTCAAAAGGGCCATCTGAAAAAAGTGTAAAATCCAGAAAGGCAGGACAGGCCATGGAGAACTGGGAGCCTTGTTATGCTGATGGGCGGGATGTAAATTGCCAACAGACACTCGGGAGAAGTGTATGGTGTTTCCTGAAACATCTAAAAAACAAAGCAACAGAGCCTAGGGCACTTCCACTTATGGTCCTATAGCTTAGGGAAATTAAAATCAAAAAGACACAGCCACCCCAAAATTTGGGACGGCTCTTTTTACAGAAATCTCTTCTACGGCACAAGTTAAATATCCAGAGAGCAAATAATGGATAAAGAAGTTGCGGTACTTATGTACAACAGAATACCACTCAGCAATGAAATCTATGTCACCAGGCCCGTACCAGCATAATGAGTGGATTGAGGCACGATGATTCTAAGTGAAATAAGTCACACAGAAAAAGAAACATCATAAGGTATCACTAATACACGGAATGTGAACTTGGCTACACATGAACTGAATTACAAAACAGAACAGGGTCTCAAGTTTAGAAAACCAACTTATGCTTGCTTAAGGGGAAGGTGAGTTGGGGTGCTGCATAAAAGCAGAGTTTGAAATTAGCACAGATACCGTTCCATAAGCCAAATATGTAATAGACAAGACCTACCCCTTGCTCAACGAAATGGATTCAACAATGAGGTATCACCTCACACCTGGTAGAATAGGCATCATAGAAAATCTACAAACAAAAAATGCTGGAAAGGGTGTGGAGAAAAGGAACCCTCTTCCACTATTGTTGGGAATATAAATTGATACAGTCATTATGGAGAACAATATGGAATTTCTTAAGAAACTAACAATAGAATTACCATATGATACAGCAATCCCAGTACTGGACATATACCCAGACAAAACCATAAATCAAAAAGAGTCATTCACCGCAATGTTCATTGCATCACTATTTACAATATCGAGGTAATGGAAGCAACCTAAATGCCCACAGACAGACGAATGCATAAAGCTGTGGTACATATATAAAATGGAATATTACTAAGCCATGAAAAGGAATGAAATTGGGTCATTTGTAGAGACGTCGATGGATCTAGAGACTGTCATACAGAGTGAAGTAAGTCAGAAAGAGAAAAACAAATCTTGTATATTCATGCATATATGTGGAACCTAGAAAAAGTGTACAGATTAACCATTTTGCAAGGCATAAATAGAGCAACAGATGTAGACAACAAACGTATGGACAACAAGGGGGGAAAGCTGTTGGGGGGGTGGTGGTGGGAGGAGTTGAGAGACTGGGATTGGCATGTATACATTTATATGTATAAAATAGATAACCAATAAGAACCTGCTGTATAAAAATATAAAATAAAATTCAAAATTAAAAAGAAATAAAATTTAAAAAATAAAACAGAAAAAACAATTATTCCCTGCACATACATGTATTTATATGAATAAATTATTTCCATGCTTATATCTGTAAATACAAAAAAGAGGAATAAAATCTACCTTGAACCAAAAACGAAAAAGAGAAAAAAAACACAGAACCCACCAGTTCCACAGAGGAAAACCGTATCAGGGCACTTGCTCCAGTTGTAAACAATTCTGAAGTTGGTCAGTGGTGGGGAATCGTCTCCCATTCAGCCAGCAGCCCCCACGCAACAAGCGTCCTCATTGCAAAGCTGGGGCACCGTGCCGAGGCATCTGTGAGTAAACGTGAGCTGAGCCCCAGGCCAGTTGCTGCTGAACTATTCCCACCCGTCCCAGGTAAAACACCTGAATATATACAAGGACTTGAAAGCCTAGAGGAAGGGCCATAGAGCCACACGAGTGACAGCATGCCGGCCGACTTGGTGCCTGCAGGCCAGCCAGGATGGTCCTGGCCCTGGGTGCTCTTCTGGAAGATTTCCATTTCCCTGCCTGAGATACCCGTCCTGTCCCTGCCCCCACTGCTTTTTTCCTTCCTCACCTCTGCCCAGGGAGAAATTCCAGCAGCAGGTATGGGTGACACATCCTCTTCTTTAGCAGGTGGCAGCCTGGCAACTGCTGCAGAAAGTCCAGCAGAGCCCCACTCACACTGGGCCACCCACAAAGCCGTGGCCTCTCACTCCCTCCCACCAGCCCAGCCCCGAGACTGCTGACAGAGCAGAGAAAATGGCGTCAGGCACGGCTGCAGGGGCTCTTGCTGCCTGGAGTGGTATTTATATTGATCTCAACCCAGGCACACCTGGGGAGGGCTGGCCGGCACGGTAAGGCTGCCCAGGTCAGCCAATCATCACCCCTCAGGGGCTCACAGTTGCAGAAAATGGAACTTGCTGAACAGGCCAGGTCCAAGGAACAGGTGTGGGCTCCTGAGAGTCAGGATAGACAAGGGGCTGCAGCTTTGGCTTGTTTTCTAATCATTTTATCTGGCCCATGAGTGGGAGACAACTTCAAGAAAACCCTCTCCTAATGAGAGGAACCCAGGAGTCAGGGAGAGGAGGGGTGGGTGGTGGTTGGAGACAGAGGCCTGGTGCCCCGGGTGCAGTGGAAGTCTCTGGAAGACCAGGTGGAGGGAGGCCTCACGGAGTGATGCCCAGGGTCACAGACCTGTCGCAGCTGCTGTTTGTTAGTTCAAGTCCTGCTCTGAGGTGCTCTGTGTCAGCTCTGAGCGACAGGTGAGCTGGGGGTGCTCTGCAATGAGGGCTATGTGCACGGTTCCTGTGTGCCCAGCCCTGCCACGGTACCTGCAAGGGTAGCTCTGTATCCTGGGAGGGGCCTGACCACGAGAGCCCCGTGGGCTGGGGTGGGGGTGGGGTACCTGCCCAGGTGAGCTCCATATTCTGGGATTGGTCTGACCACGAGAGCCCCATGGGCTGCTCGGGACCTGGTAAAGGATGTCAGGACAGTCAGTGAAGCCACCGAGGATATACCTCCAGTTGCTCCTAATTCCTACACCCTGCTGGTCATTCTACCAACCACCAGGACATGGTATTCTGTATTAGTCTTCAATGATGCCTTCTTTTGTATTCCATTAGTCCCAGAGTCACAAGAAATTTTGGCTTGTGAGTGGCAGGACTCAACATACAACTAAAACAATACTTCCGGGCCGTCTGGCCCCAAGGGTGCAAAAATTCCCACACCATCTTTGGGGAAAGCTTAGCTAAAGACCTAAAAGTTCTACCTCTGGAAAAGGAAACCCTCCTTCAGTACGCAGACGACATTCTGATCGCCAGCCCTACTAAGGAGGCCTCTGAACTACCAAGCCAATAAAGGATAGAAGTTGTCCAAGAAAAAGCTCAAATATCACAGACTGCGGTGACCTGCCTGGGCTTCATTCTCACAGAAGGTCGGAGAAGCCCATCCCAGGAAAGGGAAGAAACCATTTTCAGCCTTACCCCTTTCTAAAACTAGAAGACAGCTTAGGGGTTCCTGGGGAGGCCAGGGTTTGCTGCTTCTGGATCCCTAGCTACAGTCTACTAGCTGGGCCTCTATATGAAACACTGAAAGGAAAAGATGATGATCCTTTTGAATAGAATCCAGAAGTGGCCTTTCAAGAATGGAAAGAGCAGTCAATTCAGACCCTTGCCCTGGAACTCCCTAATTTAGCTAAACCCTTTGACCTTTACAGTTCCCGGTGAAAGGTGAATCGCCATTGGAGAATTAGTGCAAAAACTGGGACCACTTGAAATGGAACAATGCAAGAATGCCATCCAGGTAGGATAAACTACGGTCACTAAGGGGCTTGGCCCACTGCCACATCTGGCCAAGATACTGGCGGTATCTAAAAACCTGGAAATCAGCAGCCCAAAAGGCCACCTCCCTCCTAAGGGAAAAGGACCCCACGTGGTGATCCTAACCACCAACCATGCCCTGAAGTTGCAGGGTTCGCTCCGTGGGCACACCGACCTCGAGTGAGGAGGCCCTCCAACTCCAACATCCAGAGAGATAACCGGGGGCAACAGGGCACCATGACGACTCGTGTGAACATCACTTGACCTGGAGTTTCTCTCATAAAACAACAAGAGTGTGTCCCAAAAGAGTAGACTACTGCTTGCAGGACTTACTGCACCCAGAGGGGAGCTAATAATCTTGGCGGGGGAACAGTATACCACACTGTCACCATAGAAAAGCCTACAGACACCGTGATGATGGTGGCCAATAAGACCGGCTGGACTCCTGTTTACTTCAAAAGGCTGTTGACTCAGTAGCCATCATGGTCCTTGATCACCACTGACCCTGGACTGTCTGGGAGTTGAGCGGGCAGGGCTCTGACACCTGGTGCTGTTTGTACGTTAATTCAGGGGCCTAATTGAAGAAAGCGCAGACTACTGGTCAGAGCATCTAGGCTGGCAGAAACGGTCAGCCTAAGGTGGCCGAACAAATGTGGGGCGGGGTGAAACCGGCCCCCACAGCGTCTCTGCACATCTCTTTCCTGGACCCTTAAAGGTCATTAGAATCTATAACACTTCCAATGCTGGTGCTCAGGTGGACGAGCAGGGAGGCAGGGGTCCTGGGGACAATCAACGTCACCGGGAGGCTGCTGGGGAGAAGCTCTGACCCTCGCCCCAGGGTATGAGGGCTCCCAACTCAGCACTCAGCAGTTACAGAAGAAGGGTCTGCACCCTCAGCACTCCAAGAATGAGGAACGGGACAAAAGGCAGAGGAGGGGTTTGTCCCCAGCAAAGCCCATTAAAAATCCCTGGGAGATAAAAATAGAATCTGGGCAATAAAGTCAAGTCTAACCTTTTTTATCCTTTGTGCTTTGTCTAATTTCACATGCTCCTAGGGTCCCGCATGCAGAGGTTCCACACCCGGCACTTCAGACCAGATTTCCTAGTGCAGAATGGCTGGGTCGACACCTCAGCTCCTGGGGCCCAGTGCAGACTCCACGATATAGAGCCTGAGCTACAGCCAACCCGGCCCTCGAGAGCTCCGCCGCCTCCCTCCCTCCCACTGACTCTGACAGGATCTCTACACAGCAGCCCAGCCCACAGCCCACGGGGTAGTGCATGCTCTCACCTCTCCATTCTCTGATCAAAATATAAAGTTTCCTTTGCTTGTGAACCAAACTCAGTCTCGATCTGTTGGCCCCAATGACACTGGGCAGGGGGACACTTGTTGGGGTCCACTCTGGAGGATCAGTAACAGAAATTGAGACTATTGTAACCTCAATGAACAGATGTGTGAGCCAAACTGTAGTTAACATAGAACAGTGTATAAGGCTCGGGTAAAATAAGATGTTTTTAACACTTCCATTTGATATTTCCATCACTTTTTATAAGCAAGTTCAGTGAAAAGGTTTGTCTTATTTGTCAAGGTCAATATTAGAGAAACGAAGTGATTTCTTTCCAAGGATGTACATCTAATAATCTTGGTTAAACCTTCAATCTTGTTTTAAATGCTTTTCCATTGAAAATGATACCTCTCTTTCAGCTCCCCCATTTCTGAGAAGTATAAAATCTTATAATTTATTATTACCAAAGGGGAAAGGTGGGAGGAGGGATAAATTAACAGTTTGGAATTAACACATACACACTGCTATGTATAAAATAGATCATCAACAAGGAACTACTGTATAGCACAGGGAACTACACTCAACATTTTGCAATAACCTATAAGGGGAAATAATCTGAAAAAGAATAGATATTTTTATTGACATCATCTATCAATGACAGTTAAAGTGTAGCCTAAGGGAAGCTGGTGGTGAGTGCTTCTGACCCTGAAGACTTCAATCATCTAAAGTTTGGACTCTGCCTACTTCCCAAGGCCCTTAATGAACATATGTGTAGCCGTAGCTTAAAAACTTCCCCAGTTTGGGTTTCGGGGAGACACTGATTTTGAAAAAGCCCTGGTGTTCTCCTTACATGAATGGGACTCTTCCTACTGCTAAAACATGTCTGTCACACCCAGAGGATGGTATACCGTCTGATCGGGAAGAGTTTGGAAAAGGCATCTCATCTCCTCATCTCCTGGTGCTCGGGTTCACCCCTCCAGCGTCTTTACTAACAGTCTCCCCACTTGGAGATGTCAGCACTGTCAACATCCTGTTGCGTACAGTTTGGAATTTGTCCAGAGGATGAAGCGGAAGGATGAGGAACAATGAGAGACAAGTCCTAGGTGTTCAGACAGGCACATGTCACTCTAATTTCCAATCAGGAAGACGAATTGACCAAAGGCTAGGGTTGCCCATGGAAACAGTATAGGGCTTGAGGAAATCCCGCTGCTTTGTGGCCAGTTCCCATAAACACAAGTTGAACAATGGAACTCAGGGGCAGTAAAATTCACAAAACTGCAGAGTTGAAAATATCCATCACTGAAAAATGTCTTGAGGAAAGTCAGAGAAAAGGACTTGTAAGCAAGGGAGAATGGCAGGAAAGGGATTTGAGGAGGTAGAAAGGACTCGCCATTAAGCACAAGAAAAGGAGCTGAACATTGCCAACATTGCAGTTGGCCAAAAAGGGTGTATGCGTTTTTTTCTGTATATATTCAAGAAAAGGGCATACACTTTTTTAGCCAACCAAACAGGTGGGCACTGGAAGTCAATACTACAAAAGATATCACTTCGCATCAGTCAGAAGAGCCATCCTCATAAAGCGTAAACAACAGAAATGCAGGACAGGGCAAGGAGAAGAGGGAGCCCTGTGAGACTTATAGTGGAAATGTATATTGCCAACGGCCATTCTGGAGAAGTGTATTGTGTTTACTAAAGCATCTAAAAAATGAGCTACAGAGCATAGGGCACTTGCACTCATGGGCGTATATCTTGGGAAAAACAAAAATCGAGAGGACACAGGCACCCCAATGTTTACCCCCTCTCTGTTTAAAAGATCCTCGACTAGGATATAACTTAAATGTCTCTGGAGGGAAAAAATGGATAGAGATGTGGTACTTAGGTAGAGTGGAATATTATTCAGCCTGGAAATCAATGAAATATGGCCAGTTGTAACAACTCCGGAGGAGTTACGTATGATCATTCTAAGTGACAGAATTCAAAAAGAAAAAGACACATATCATAAGATATCACTTAAAGGTGGAATCCAAAATGGCTACACATGAAATAAATTACAAAACAAAAACATAGTCAAATATGTAGAAAACACGCATAAGGCTGCTAAACGGGAAAGGTGGGGAGGGGTGAGGCATCATCCAGGAGGTTGAAATTAGCAAAGATACCATTCCAAATACCAAACTGATAATCAACAAGGCCTACACGGTAGCTAAAAGAACTGCACTCAGCACACTCAAGTCACCGGAAAAGAATATATATGACTGGTAAGAATCTGAAAAAGAATTTATTGATGTCTCTCTGTACGTGAATCAAGTGGATGTACAGCAGCAAGAAACAGAGCTTTGAAAATCAGCTGTAACCAATATAGTAATAAATTGAAAAAAATAAACGACAGAGAGACAGAGAAAACCTCTTACAACTTTTCCTCAGGGACGGTGATGCAACATGGATTGAACACATCTAGACCCACAGCAGGATGAGACATAAGGCTGGAAACTGTTTGCGCTAAGAGAAATGTGAGGTTGGGTGAGGAAATGCACACCCTTTAAAGTAATACTACCTGGTACCCATTCAATGGGTCCCAAATCTGCAGGTTCAAGGGATCTTCCTACAGCTAAAACATGCATGGTAAACCCAGAGGACTGTACACCATGTGATCGGGAGATGTGTCTAAAATGCACCTCATTTATCCTCTCCTGGTGCTCCTGTTCACCATTCCAGCCACGCTACTTAGAATCTCCCCACTTGGAGAATCAGCACATTTAAACTTCTGTTTCACACATTTTGCAAATTGTGAGGAGGATGAACGGGAAGAGGGGGAACCAATGAGAGAATAGTTGTAGGGGTTTGGACGGGCACATATCACTCTAATTTCCCATTAAGAATAAGAATTAAAGAAAGGCTCAGCCTGCCTCGCCGGAGCCAAAATAGGGCCTGAAGCAATCCTGCGGGTTTGAGGCCAGCTCACAAAAGAGCAACTTAAAAAATGGAGCTCAGGGTCACTGCAATTCACAAACCTGCAGAGTTATAAATGAAAACTAACGTCCAAAAATATGTTGAGGTAAGGCAAAGAAGAGGATCTGAATGCAAGACAGAATTGCAAGAAACAGATTTCAAGAGATAGATTGGACTCGTCTTTAACGCACATGAAAAGCGGCAGAATTTCGACAATGATGCAGTTGGCCCAAAAGTGCGTATGCGTTTTTTCCTGGATATAATCAGGAAAAAACGCATACGCACTTTATGGGCAACGAAGCAAGCAAGCAATGCAAATGTGCACAACAAAGAAGTCTCACTTCCCACCGGTCAAAAGGGCCATCCTAAAAAATTGTAAAAACCAGAAATGCAGGACAGGCCATGGAGAACAGGGAGCCTTTATACGCTGATGGGCAGTGTGTGAACTGCCGAGAGCCACTCTGGAGAAGTGTATGGTGGTTCCTAAATCATCTAAAAAACAGAGCTACAGAGCATAGGACACTTCCAATCATGGGAGTATATCTAGGGAAGTCTAAAAATCAACAAGACACAAGCACACCACAGTTTAGGGCTACTCTGTTTACAAGAACTTCAACTTCAGTACACCTTAAATATCCCAGGAAAGAGAACAATGGATAAAGAAGATGTGGTACTTATGTACAATGGAATATCTCTTCACCATGAAATCAATGTAATAAGGCTAGTAGAAGGGTAAAGAGTGGATTTAGGTCCGATAATACTACTTGAAATAAGTCAAACAGAAAAAGAAACATATCATAAGATATCACTTATAGAAGGAGGGTAAATATGGCTGCACAAGAAATGAATTACAGAACAGAACAGTGTCTCACATTTAGAAAACACACTTATGTCAGCTTAAGGGGAAAGGAGAGGTGGGGTGATGCATAAAACCAGAGTTTGAAATTAGCACAGATACTGTTCAATAAACCAAATAGGTATTAGACAAGATCTACACCTTGCTCAATGAACTGGCCTCAACACACCCTATACACCGCAGAGAAATATATCTGAGTAATAAGAATCTTAAAACCCATGTATTGATATATCTCCATAAGGGAATCAAGTGTGTGCAGAGCGGCACAAACACAGCAGTGAAAATGAGCTAAACCCCATTATAGAAATAAATTTTAAAAACAAAACGCTGAAACAATGAAAGAGAGAAAAATTCTTACAAAATTCGCTCAGGGGCTGTGATGCAACCTGGATTGACCACATATAAACCCACAGCTGGATAAGACATAAGGCTGGACACTTGGGGCTGAGAGGATTGGTGAGCTTTGGTGAGCAACTGCCGAAAGTTTAATGCAATACTTCATGCTACTCATTCCAAGGGTCCCAACACTCCAGGTTGAAGGGAATCTTCCTACAGCTAAACCATGCTTGGGAAACCCAGCGACTGGTATACCATATGATCGGGAAAGGTTTCTAAAACACACCTCATTTTTCCTCTCCTGGGGCTCCGGATCGACATTCCAGCCGCTTTACTAACAACATCCCCACATGGAGAGTCAATGCCTTTAAGTTCTGGTATCGCACAGTCTGCAGTTAGTGCAGAGGATGAATGGGAATAGGGGGAACCAGTGAGAAACTAGCTGTAGCGGTTTCAATGGGCACATGTCACTCTAATGTCACATCAGTAAGAAGAATTAACCAAAGGCACAGCAAGGTGCCCCAGAAGAAAAATAGGGCTTCAAGGAATCCTGTGGTTATGGGGCAAGACCACAAAAATAAGAGCTGAAAAATGGAGCTAAGGGCCACTGCAATTCAAAAACCTGCAGAGTTATAAAGGCCAACTATTTTCAAAAAATATATTGAGGTAAGGCTATGAAGAGGCATTGAAAGCAAGGCAGAATTGCAGGAAACCGATTTCAGGAGGTAGACTGGAATTGCATTGAAAACATATGAAGAGAGTCAGAACCTCGACAATGATGCACTTGGCCAAAAAGGGCGTATGCGTTTTTTCCTGAATATATTCAGGAAAAAACGCATACGCACTTTTTGGCCAACCAAGCAAGCTTGCAAAGGAAATCTGCACTACAATGAAGTCTCACTTCCCCCTGGTCAAAAGGGCCATCTGAAAAAAGTGTAAAATCCATAAAGGCACGACAGGCCATGGAGAACTGGGAGCCTTGTTATGCTGATGGGCGGGATGTAAATTGCCAACAGCCACTCTGGAGAAGTGTATGGTGTTTCCTGAAACATCTAAAAAACAAAGCAACAGAGCCTAGGGCACTTCCACTTATGGTCCTATAGCTTAGGGAAATTAAAATCAAAAAGACACAGCCACCCCAAAGTTTGGGACGGCTCTGTTTACAAGAACCTCATTTACGGTACAAGTTCAATATCGCAGAAAGTGAAAAATGGATAAAGAAGTTGTGGTACTTACGTACAATGCAATATCACTCAGCAATGAAATCTATGTCATCAGGCCCTTAGCAGCATAATGAGTGGATTCAGGTATGATGATTCTAACTGAAATAAGTCACACAGAAAAAGAAACATCATAAGATATCAGTAATACACGGAATGTAAACTTGGCTACACAGGAACTGAATTACAGAACAGAACAGGGTCTCAAATTTAGAAAACCAACTTATGCTTGCTTAAGGGGAAAGGTGAGTTGGGGTGCTGCATAAAACCAGAGATTGAAATGAGCACAGATAAAGTTCCTTAAGCCAAATATGGAATAGACAAGAGCTACTCCTTGCTCAACGAAATGGACTCAACACCCCATATTAAACGCCTAAGAATGTACCTGACTAGTAAGTATCTTAAAACCTATGGATTGCTATGTCTCCGAAAGAGAATCAAGCATGTGTACAGGGGCATAAACGCAGCAGTGATAGGATTGGAGAGGTTCGGTGAGCAAATGAAGACCCTTTGAAGTCATATTGCATGGTACCCATTCCACGGGTCTCAACTCTCCAGGTTTAAGGTATTCTTCCTTCAGCTAAAACATGCATGTGGAACCCAGAGTATGATCAACCGTGTGAACGGGAGACGTGTTCAAATATGTCTCAGTTTTCCTCCCCTGGTACTCGGGTGCAACATTCCAGACGCTTTACTAACACTCTCCCCACTTGGAGAGTCAGCGCCTTTAACCTCCTGTTTGGCCCAGTTTGCAATTTCTGCGGAAGATGAACAGGAATAGGGAGAACCAATGAGAGACTAGCTGGAGGTGTCTGGACGGGCAAATTTAACTCTCATTTCCCACCAGGAAGAGGAAATAACCAAAGGCTCAGCGTGCCGTGCCGGAACCAGATTAGGGCCTGAAGCCATCCTGCGGTGTTGCGGCCAGCTCACAAGAAAGCGAGTTGAAGAAAGGAGCTCAGGGGCACTGTAATTCACAAACCTGCAGAGTTATAAATGACAGCTATCGTCCAAAAATATACTGAAGTAAGGCTGCCAAGAGGACTTGAAAGCGGGGCAGAATTGCAGGAAACCGATTTCAGGAGGTAGACTGGAATTGCATTGAAAGCATAGGAAAAGAGGCAGAACGTCCACAATGATGCACTTGGCCAAAAAGGGCGTATGCGTTTTTTCCTGAATATATTCAGGAAAAAACGCATACGCCCTTTTTGGCCAACCAAGCAAGCTTGCAAAGGAAATCTGCACTACAATGAAGTCTCACTTCCCCCCGGTCAAAAGGGCCATCTGAAAAAAGTGTAAAATCCAGAAAGGCAGGACAGGCCATGGAGAACTGGGAGCCTTGTTATGCTGATGGGCGGGATGTAAATTGCCAACAGACACTCGGGAGAAGTGTATGGTGTTTCCTGAAACATCTAAAAAACAAAGCAACAGAGCCTAGGGCACTTCCACTTATGGTCCTATAGCTTAGGGAAATTAAAATCAAAAAGACACAGCCACCCCAAAGTTTGGGACGCCTCTGTTTACAAGAACCTCGTTTACCGTACAAGTTCAATATCACAGAAAGTGAAAAATGGATAAAGAACTTGTGGTACTTACGTACAATGCAGTATCACTCAGCAATGAAATCTATGTCATCAGGCCCGTAGCAGCATAATGAGTGGATTCAGGTATGATGATTCTAACTGAAATAAGTCACACAGAAAAAGAAACATCATAAGATATCACTAATACACGGAATGTAAACTTGGCTACACAGGAACTGAATTCCAGAACAGAACAGGGTCTCAAATTTAGAAAACCAACTTATGCTTGCTTAAGGGGAAAGGTGAGTTGGGGTGCTGCATAAAACCAGAGATTGAAATGAGCACAGATAAAGTTCCTTAAGCCAAATATGGAATAGACAAGAGCTACTCCTTGCTCAACGAAATGGACTCAACACCGCATATTAAACGCCTAAGAATGTACCTGACTAGTAAGTATCTTAAAACCTATGGATTGCTATGTCTCCGAAAGAGAATCAAGCATGTGTACAGGGGCATAAACGCAGCAGTGATAGGATTGGAGAGGTTCGGTGAGCAAATGAAGACCCTTTGAAGTCATATTGCATGGTACCCATTCCACGGGTCTCAACTCTCCAGGTTTAAGGTATTCTTCCTTCAGCTAAAACATGCATGTGGAACCCAGAGTATGATCAACCGTGTGAACGGGAGACGTGTTCAAATATGTCTCAGTTTTCCTCCCCTGGTACTCGGGTGCAACATTCCAGACGCTTTACTAACACTCTCCCCACTTGGAGAGTCAGCGCCTTTAACCTCCTGTTTGGCCCAGTTTGCAATTTCTGCGGAAGATGAACAGGAATAGCGAGAACCAATGAGAGACTAGCTGGAGGTGTCTGGACGGGCAAATTTAACTCTCATTTCCCACCAGGAAGAGGAATAACCAAAGGCTCAGCGTGCCGTGCCGGAACCAGATTAGGGCCTGAAGCCATCCTGCGGTGTTGCGGCCAGCTCACAAGAAAGCGAGTTGAAGAAAGGAGCTCAGGGGCACTGTAATTCACAAACCTGCAGAGTTATAAATGACAGCTATCGTCCAAAAATATACTGAAGTAAGGCTGCCAAGAGGACTTGAAAGCGGGGCAGAATTGCAGGAAACCGATTTCAGGAGGTAGACTGGAATTGCATTGAAAGCATAGGAAAAGAGGCAGAACGTCCACAATGATGCACTTGGCCAAAAAGGGCGTATGCGTTTTTTCCTGAATATATTCAGGAAAAAACGCATACGCCCTTTTTGGCCAACCAAGCAAGCTTGCAAAGGAAATCTGCACTACAATGAAGTCTCACTTCCCCCCGGTCAAAAGGGCCATCTGAAAAAAGTGTAAAATCCAGAAAGGCAGGACAGGCCATGGAGAACTGGGAGCCTTGTTATGCTGATGGGCGGGATGTAAATTGCCAACAGACACTCGGGAGAAGTGTATGGTGTTTCCTGAAACATCTAAAAAACAAAGCAACAGAGCCTAGGGCACTTCCACTTATGGTCCTATAGCTTAGGGAAATTAAAATCAAAAAGACACAGCCACCCCAAAGTTTGGGACGCCTCTGTTTACAAGAACCTCGTTTACAGTACAAGTTCAACATCGCAGAAAGTGAAAAATGGATAAAGAAGTTGTGGTACTTACTTACAATGCAATATCACTCAGCAATGAAATCTATGTCATCAGGCCCGTAGCAGCATAATGAGTGGATTCAGGTATGATGATTCTAACTGAAATAAGTCACACAGAAAAAGAAACATCATAAGATATCACTAATACACGGAATGTAAACTTGGCTACACAGGAACTGAATTCCAAAACAGAACAGGGTCTCAAATTTAGAAAACCAACTTATGCTTGCTTAAGGGGAAAGGTGAGTTGGGGTGCTGCATAAAACCAGAGATTGAAATGAGCACAGATAAAGTTCCTTAAGCCAAATATGGAATAGACAAGAGCTACTCCTTGCTCAACGAAATGGACTCAACACCGCATATTAAACGCCTAAGAATGTACCTGACTAGTAAGTATCTTAAAACCTATGGATTGCTATGTCTCCGAAAGAGAATCAAGCATGTGTACAGGGGCATAAACGCAGCAGTGATAGGATTGGAGAGGTTCGGTGAGCAAATGAAGACCCTTTGAAGTCATATTGCATGGTACCCATTCCACGGGTCTCAACTCTCCAGGTTTAAGGTATTCTTCCTTCAGCTAAAACATGCATGTGGAACCCAGAGTATGATCAACCATGTGATCGGGAGACGTGTTCAAATATGTCTCAGTTTTCGTACCCTGGTACTCGGGTGCAACATTCCAGACGCTTTACTAACACTCCCCCGTCTTGGAGAGTCAGTCCCTTTAACCTCCTGTTTGGCCCAGTTTGCAATTTCTGCGGAAGATGAACAGGAATAGCGAGAACCAATGAGAGACTAGCTGGAGGTGTCTGGACGGGCAAATTTAACTCTCATTTCCCACCAGGAAGAGGAAATAACCAAAGGCTCAGCGTGCCGTGCCGGAACCAGATTAGGGCCTGAAGCCATCCTGCGGTGTTGCGGCCAGCTCACAAGAAAGCGAGTTGAAGAAAGGAGCTCAGGGGCACTGTAATTCACAAACCTGCAGAGTTATAAATGACAGCTATCGTCCAAAAATATACTGAAGTAAGGCTGCCAAGAGGACTTGAAAGCGGGGCAGAATTGCAGGAAACCGATTTCAGGAGGTAGACTGGAATTGCATTGAAAGCATAGGAAAAGAGGCAGAACGTCCACAATGATGCACTTGGCCAAAAAGGGCGTATGCGTTTTTTCCTGAATATATTCAGGAAAAAACGCATACGCCCTTTTTGGCCAACCAAGCAAGCTTGCAAAGGAAATCTGCACTACAATGAAGTCTCACTTCCCCCCGGTCAAAAGGGCCATCTGAAAAAAGTGTAAAATCCAGAAAGGCAGGACAGGCCATGGAGAACTGGGAGCCTTGTTATGCTGATGGGCGGGATGTAAATTGCCAACAGACACTCGGGAGAAGTGTATGGTGTTTCCTGAAACATCTAAAAAACAAAGCAACAGAGCCTAGGGCACTTCCACTTATGGTCCTATAGCTTAGGGAAATTAAAATCAAAAAGACACAGCCACCCCAAAGTTTGGGACGCCTCTGTTTACAAGAACCTCGTTTACAGCAGAAAGTGAAAAATGGATAAAGAAGTTGTGGTATTTACTTACAAAGCAATATCACTCAGCAATGAAATCTATGTCATCAGGCCCTTAGCAGCACAATGAGTGGATTCAGGTATGATGATTCTAACTGAAATAAGTCACACAGAAAAAGAAACATCATAAGATATCAGTAATACACGGAATGTAAACTTGGCTACACAGGAACTGAATTACAGAACAGAACAGGGTCTCAAATTTAGAAAACCAACTTATGCTTGCTTAAGGGGAAAGGTGAGTTGGGGTGCTGCATAAAACCAGAGATTGAAATGAGCACAGATAAAGTTCCTTAAGCCAAATATGGAATAGACAAGAGCTACTCCTTGCTCAACGAAATGGACTCAACACCGCATATTAAACGCCTAAGAATGTACCTGACTAGTAAGTATCTTAAAACCTATGGATTGCTATGTCTCCGAAAGAGAATCAAGCATGTGTACAGGGGCATAAACGCAGCAGTGATAGGATTGGAGAGGTTCGGTGAGCAAATGAAGACCCTTTGAAGTCATATTGCATGGTACCCATTCCACGGGTCTCAACTCTCCAGGTTTAAGGTATTCTTCCTTCAGCTAAAACATGCATGTGGAACCCAGAGTATGATCAACCGTGTGAACGGGAGACGTGTTCAAATATGTCTCAGTTTTCCTCCCCTGGTACTCGGGTGCAACATTCCAGACGCTTTACTAACACTCTCCCCACTTGGAGAGTCAGCGCCTTTAACCTCCTGTTTGGCCCAGTTTGCAATTTCTGCGGAAGATGAACAGGAATAGCGAGAACCAATGAGAGACTAGCTGGAGGTGTCTGGACGGGCAAATTTAACTCTCATTTCCCACCAGGAAGAGGAAATAACCAAAGGCTCAGCGTGCCGTGCCGGAACCAGATTAGGGCCTGAAGCCATCCTGCGGTGTTGCGGCCAGCTCACAAGAAAGCGAGTTGAAGAAAGGAGCTCAGGGGCACTGTAATTCACAAACCTGCAGAGTTATAAATGACAGCTATCGTCCAAAAATATACTGAAGTAAGGCTGCCAAGAGGACTTGAAAGCGGGGCAGAATTGCAGGAAACCGATTTCAGGAGGTAGACTGGAATTGCATTGAAAGCATAGGAAAAGAGGCAGAACGTCCACAATGATGCACTTGGCCAAAAAGGGCGTATGCGTTTTTTCCTGAATATATTCAGGAAAAAACGCATACGCCCTTTTTGGCCAACCAAGCAAGCTTGCAAAGGAAATCTGCACTACAATGAAGTCTCACTTCCCCCCGGTCAAAAGGGCCATCTGAAAAAAGTGTAAAATCCAGAAAGGCAGGACAGGCCATGGAGAACTGGGAGCCTTGTTATGCTGATGGGCGGGATGTAAATTGCCAACAGACACTCGGGAGAAGTGTATGGTGTTTCCTGAAACATCTAAAAAACAAAGCAACAGAGCCTAGGGCACTTCCACTTATGGTCCTATAGCTTAGGGAAATTAAAATCAAAAAGACACAGCCACCCCAAAGTTTGGGACGCCTCTGTTTACAAGAACCTCGTTTACCGTACAAGTTCAATATCACAGAAAGTGAAAAATGGATAAAGAACTTGTGGTACTTACGTACAATGCAGTATCACTCAGCAATGAAATCTATGTCATCAGGCCCGTAGCAGCATAATGAGTGGATTCAGGTACGATGATTCTAACTGAAATAAGTCACACAGAAAAAGAAACATCATAAGATATCACTAATACACGGAATGTAAACTTGGCTACACAGGAACTGAATTCCAAAACAGAACAGGGTCTCAAATTTAGAAAACCAACTTATGCTTGCTTAAGGGGAAAGGTGAGTTGGGGTGCTGCATAAAACCAGAGATTGAAATGAGCACAGATAAAGTTCCTTAAGCCAAATATGGAATAGACAAGAGCTACTCCTTGCTCAACGAAATGGACTCAACACCCCATATTAAACGCCTAAGAATGTACCTGACTAGTAAGTATCTTAAAACCTATGGATTGCTATGTCTCCAAAAGAGAATCAAGCGTGTGTACAGGGGCATAAACGCAGCAGTGATAGGATTGGAGAGGTTCGGTGAGCAAATGAAGACCCTTTGAAGTCATATTGCATGGTACCCATTCCACGGGTCTCAACTCTCCAGGTTTAAGGTATTCTTCCTTCAGCTAAAACATGCATGTGGAACCCAGAGTATGATCAACCGTGTGAACGGGAGACGTGTTCAAATATGTCTCAGTTTTCCTCCCCTGGTACTCGGGTGCAACATTCCAGACGCTTTACTAACACTCTCCCCACTTGGAGAGTCAGCGCCTTTAACCTCCTGTTTGGCCCAGTTTGCAATTTCTGCGGAAGATGAACAGGAATAGGGAGAACCAATGAGAGACTAGCTGGAGGTGTCTGGACGGGCAAATTTAACTCTCATTTCCCACCAGGAAGAGGAAATAACCAAAGGCTCAGCGTGCCGTGCCGGAACCAGATTAGGGCCTGAAGCCATCCTGCGGTGTTGCGGTACCTCACAAGAAAGCGAGTTGAAGAAAGGAGCTCAGGGGCACTGTAATTCACAAACCTGCAGAGTTATAAATGACAGCTATCGTCCAAAAATATACTGAAGTAAGGCTGCCAAGAGGACTTGAAAGCGGGGCAGAATTGCAGGAAACCGATTTCAGGAGGTAGACTGGAATTGCATTGAAAGCATAGGAAAAGAGGCAGAACGTCCACAATGATGCACTTGGCCAAAAAGGGCGTATGCGTTTTTTCCTGAATATATTCAGGAAAAAACGCATACGCCCTTTTTGGCCAACCAAGCAAGCTTGCAAAGGAAATCTGCACTACAATGAAGTCTCACTTCCCCCCGGTCAAAAGGGCCATCTGAAAAAAGTGTAAAATCCAGAAAGGCAGGACAGGCCATGGAGAACTGGGAGCCTTGTTATGCTGATGGGCGGGATGTAAATTGCCAACAGACACTCGGGAGAAGTGTATGGTGTTTCCTGAAACATCTAAAAAACAAAGCAACAGAGCCTAGGGCACTTCCACTTATGGTCCTATAGCTTAGGGAAATTAAAATCAAAAAGACACAGCCACCCCAAAGTTTGGGAGGCCTCTGTTTACAAGAACCTCGTTTACCGTACAAGTTCAATATCACAGAAAGTGAAAAATGGATAAAGAACTTGTGGTACTTACGTACAATGCAGTTATCACTCAGCAATGAAATCTATGTCATCAGGCCCGTAGCAGCATAATGAGTGGATTCAGGTACGATGATTCTAACTGAAATAAGTCACACAGAAAAAGAAACATCATAAGATATCACTAATACACGGAATGTAAACTTGGCTACACAGGAACTGAATTCCAAAACAGAACAGGGTCTCAAATTTAGAAAACCAACTTATGCTTGCTTAAGGGGAAAGGTGAGTTGGGGTGCTGCATAAAACCAGAGATTGAAATGAGCACAGATAAAGTTCCTTAAGCCAAATATGGAATAGACAAGAGCTACTCCTTGCTCAACGAAATGGATTCAACAATGAGGTATCACCTCACACCTGGTAGAATAGGCATCATAGAAAATCTACAAACAAAAAATGCTGGAAAGGGTGTGGAGAAAAGGAACCCTCTTCCACTATTGTTGGGAATATAAATTGATACAGTCATTATGGAGAACAATATGGAATTTCTTAAGAAACTAACAATAGAATTACCATATGATACAGCAATCCCAGTACTGGACATATACCCAGACAAAACCATAAATCAAAAAGAGTCATTCACCGCAATGTTCATTGCATCACTATTTACAATATCGAGGTAATGGAAGCAACCTAAATGCCCACAGACAGACGAATGCATAAAGCTGTGGTACATATATAAAATGGAATATTACTAAGCCATGAAAAGGAATGAAATTGGGTCATTTGTAGAGACGTCGATGGATCTAGAGACTGTCATACAGAGTGAAGTAAGTCAGAAAGAGAAAAACAAATCTTGTATATTCATGCATATATGTGGAACCTAGAAAAACTGTACAGATTAACCATTTTGCAAGGCATAAATAGAGCAACAGATGTAGACAACAAACGTATGGACAACAAGGGGGGAAAGCTGTTGGGGGGGTGGTGGTGGGAGGAGTTGAGAGACTGGGATTGGCATGTATACATTTATATGTATAAAATAGATAACCAATAAGAACCTGCTGTATAAAAATATAAAATAAAATTCAAAATTAAAAAGAAATAAAATTTAAAAAATAAAACAGAAAAAACAATTATTCCCTGCACATACATGTATTTATATGAATAAATTATTTCCATGCTTATATCTGTAAATACAAAAAAGAGGAATAAAATCTACCTTGAACCAAAAACGAAAAAGAGAAAAAAAACACAGAACCCACCAGTTACACAGAGGAAAACCGTATCAGGGCACTTGCTCCAGTTGTAAACAATTCTGAAGTTGGTCAGTGGTGGGGAATCGTCTCCCATTCAGCCAGCAGCCCCCACGCAACAAGCGTCCTCATTGCAAAGCTGGGGCACCGTGCCGAGGCATCTGTGAGTAAACGTGAGCTGAGCCCCAGGCCAGTTGCTGCTGAACTATTCCCACCCGTCCCAGGTAAAACACCTGAATATATACAAGGACTTGAAAGCCTAGAGGAAGGGCCATAGAGCCACACGAGTGACAGCATGCCGGCCGACTTGGTGCCTGCAGGCCAGCCAGGATGGTCCTGGCCCTGGGTGCTCTTCTGGAAGATTTCCATTTCCCTGCCTGAGATACCCGTCCTGTCCCTGCCCCCACTGCTTTTTTCCTTCCTCACCTCTGCCCAGGGAGAAATTCCAGCAGCAGGTATGGGTGACACATCCTCTTCTTTAGCAGGTGGCAGCCTGGCAACTGCTGCAGAAAGTCCAGCAGAGCCCCACTCACACTGGGCCACCCACAAAGCCGTGGCCTCTCACTCCCTCCCACCAGCCCAGCCCCGAGACTGCTGACAGGGCAGAGAAAATGGCGTCAGGCATGGCTGCAGGGGCTCTTGCTGCCTGGAGTGGTATTTATATTGATCTCAACCCAGGCACACCTGGGGAGGGCTGGCCGGCACGGTAAGGCTGCCCAGGTCAGCCAATCATCACCCCTCAGGGGCTCACAGTTGCAGAAAATGGAACTTGCTGAACCGGCCAGGTCCAAGGAACAGGTGTGGGCTCCTGAGAGTCAGGATAGACAAGGGGCTGCAGCTTTGGCTTGTTTTCTAATCATTTTATCTGGCCCATGAGTGGGAGACAACTTCAAGAAAACCCTCTCCTAATGAGAGGAACCCAGGAGTCAGGGAGAGGAGGGGTGGGTGGAGGTTGGAGACAGAGGCCTGGTGCCCCGGGTGCAGTGGAAGTCTCTGGAAGACCAGGTGGAGGGAGGCCTCACGGAGTGATGCCCAGGGTCACAGACCTGTCGCAGCTGCTGTTTGTTAGTTCAAGTCCTGCTCTGAGGTGCTCTGTGTCAGCTCTGAGCGACAGGTGAGCTGGGGGTGCTCTGCAATGAGGGCTATGTGCACGGTTCCTGTGTGCCCAGCCCTGCCACGGTACCTGCAAGGGTAGCTCTGTATCCTGGGAGGGGCCTGACCATGAGAGCCCCGTGGGCTGGGGTGGGGGTGGGGTACCTGCCCAGGTGAGCTCCATATTCTGGGATTGGTCTGACCACGAGAGCCCCATGGGCTGCTGGGGACCTGGTAAAGGATGTCAGGACAGTCAGTGAAGCCACCGAGGATATACCTCCAGTTGCTCCTAATTCCTACACCCTGCTGGTCATTCTACCAACCACCAGGACATGGTATTCTGTATTAGTCTTCAATGATGCCTTCTTTTGTATTCCATTAGTCCCAGAGTCACAAGAAATTTTGGCTTGTGAGTGGCAGGACTCAACATACAACTAAAACAATACTTCCGGGCCGTCTGGCCCCAAGGGTGCAAAAATTCCCACACCGTCTTTGGGGAAAGCTTAGCTAAAGACCTAAAAGTTCTACCTCTGGAAAAGGAAACCCTCCTTCAATATGCAGACGACATTCTGATCGCCAGCCCTACTAAGGAGGCCTCTGAACTACCAAGCCAATAAAGGATAGAAGTTGTCCAAGAAAAAGCTCAAATATCACAGACTGCGGTGACCTGCCTGGGCTTCATTCTCACAGAAGGTCGGAGAAGCCCATCCCAGGAAAGGGAAGAAACCATTTTCAGCCTTACCCCTTTCTAAAACTAGAAGACAGCTTAGGGGTTCCTGGGGAGGCCAGGGTTTGCTGCTTCTGGATCCCTAACTACAGTCTACTAGCTGGGCCTCTATATGAAACACTGAAAGGAAAAGATGATGATCCTTTTGAATAGAATCCAGAAGTGGCCTTTCAAGAATGGAAAGAGCAGTCAATTCAGACCCTTGCCCTGGAACTCCCTAATTTAGCTAAACCCTTTGACCTTTACATTCCCGGTGAAAGGTGAATCGCCATTGGAGAATTAGTGCAAAAACTGGGACCACTTGAAATGGAACAATGCAAGAATGCCATCCAGGTAGGATAAACTACGGTCACTAAGGGGCTTGGCCCACTGCCACATCTGGCCAAGATACTGGCGGTATCTAAAAACCTGGAAATCAGCAGCCCAAAAGGCCACCTCCCTCCTAAGGGAAAAGGACCCCACGTGGTGATCCTAACCACCAACCATGCCCTGAAGTTGCAGGGTTCGCTCCGTGGGCACACCGACCTCGAGTGAGGAGGCCCTCCAACTCCAACATCCAGAGAGATAACCGGGGGCAACAGGGCACCATGACGACTCGTGTGAACATCACTTGACCTGGAGTTTCTCTCATAAAACAACAAGAGTGTGTCCCAAAAGAGTAGACTACTGCTTGCAGGACTTACTGCACCCAGAGGGGAGCTAATAATCTTGGCGGGGGAACAGTATACCACACTGTCACCATAGAAAAGCCTACAGACACCGTGATGATGGTGGCCAATAAGACCGGCTGGACTCCTGTTTACTTCAAAAGGCTGTTGACTCAGTAGCCATCATGGTCCTTGATCACCACTGACCCTGGACTGTCTGGGAGTTGAGCGGGCAGGGCTCTGACACCTGGTGCTGTTTGTACGTTAATTCAGGGGCCTAATTGAAGAAAGCGCAGACTACTGGTCAGAGCATCTAGGCTGGCAGAAACGGTCAGCCTAAGGTGGCCGAACAAATGTGGGGCGGGGTGAAACCGGCCCCCACAGCGTCTCTGCACATCTCTTTCCTGGACCCTTAAAGGTCATTAGAATCTATAACACTTCCAATGCTGGTGCTCAGGTGGACGAGCAGGGAGGCAGGGGTCCTGGGGACAATCAACGTCACTGGGAGGCTGCTGGGGAGAAGCTCTGACCCTCGCCCCAGGGTATGAGGGCTCCCAACTCAGCACTCAGCAGTTACAGAAGAAGGGTCTGCACCCTCAGCACTCCAAGAATGAGGAACGGGACAAAAGGCAGAGGAGGGGTTTGTCCCCAGCAAAGCCCATTAAAAATCCCTGGGAGATAAAAATAGAATCTGGGCAATAAAGTCAAGTCTAACCTTTTTTATCCTTTGTGCTTTGTCTAATTTCACGTGCTCCTAGGGTCCCGCATGCAGAGGTTCCACACCCGGCACTTCAGACCAGATTTCCTAGTGCAGAATGGCTGGGTCGACACCTCAGCTCCTGGGGCCCAGTGCAGACTCCACGATATAGAGCCTGAGCTACAGCCAACCCGGCCCTCGAGAGCTCCGCCGCCTCCCTCCCTCCCACTGACTCTGACAGGATCTCTACACAGCAGCCCAGCCCACAGCCCACGGGGTAGTGCATGCTCTCACCTCTCCATTCTCTGATCAAAATATAAAGTTTCCTTTGCTTGTGAACCAAACTCAGTCTCGATCTGTTGGCCCCAATGACACTGGGCAGGGGGACACTTGTTGGGGTCCACTCTGGAGGATCAGTAACAGAAATTGAGACTATTGTAACCTCAATGAACAGATGTGTGAGCCAAACTGTAGTTAACATAGAACAGTGTATAAGGCTCGGGTAAAATAAGATGTTTTTTAACACTTCCATTTGATATTTCCATCACTTTTTATAAGCAAGTTCAGTGAAAAGGTTTGTCTTATTTGTCAGGTCAATATTAGAGAAACGAAGTGATTTCTTTCCAAGGATGTACAGCTAATAATCTTGGTTAAACCTTCAATCTTGTTTTAAATGCTTTTCCATTGAAAATGATACCTCTCTTTCAGCTCCCCCATTTCTGAGAAGTATAAAATCTTATAATTTATTATTACCAAAGGGGAAAGGTGGGAGGAGGGATAAATTAACAGTTTGGAATTAACACATACACACTGCTATGTATAAAATAGATCATCAACAAGGAACTACTGTATAGCACAGGGAACTACACTCAACATTTGCAATAACCTATAAGGGGAAATAATCTGAAAAAGAATAGATATTTTTATTGACATCATCTATCAATGACAGTTAAAGTGTAGCCTAAGGGAAGCTGGTGTGAGTGCTTCTGACCCTGAAGACTTCAATCATCTAAAGTTTGGACTCTGCCTACTTCCCAAGGCCCTTAATGAACATATGTGTAGCCGTAGCTTAAAAACTTCCCCAGTTTGGGTTTCGGGGAGACACTGATTTTGAAAAAGCCCTGGTGTTCTCCTTACATGAATGGGACTCTTCCTACTGCTAAAACATGTCTGTCACACCCAGAGGATGGTATACCGTCTGATCGGGAAGAGTTTGGAAAAGGCATCTCATCTCCTCATCTCCTGGTGCTCGGGTTCACCCCTCCAGCGTCTTTACTAACAGTCTCCCCACTTGGAGATGTCAGCACTGTCAACATCCTGTTGCGTACAGTTTGGAATTTGTCCAGAGGATGAAGCGGAAGGATGAGGAACAATGAGAGACAAGTCCTAGGTGTTCAGACAGGCACATGTCACTCTAATTTCCAATCAGGAAGACGAATTGACCAAAGGCTAGGGTTGCCCATGGAAACAGTATAGGGCTTGAGGAAATCCCGCCTGCTTTGTGGCCAGTTCCCATAAACACAGAGTTGAACAATGGAACTCAGGGGCAGTAAAATTCACAAAACTGCAGAGTTGAAAATATCCATCACTGAAAAATGTCTTGAGGAAAGTCAGAGAAAAGGACTTGTAAGCAAGGGAGAATGGCAGGAAAGGGATTTGAGGAGGTAGAAAGGACTCGCCATTAAGCACAAGAAAAGGAGCTGAACATTGCCAACATTGCAGTTGGCCAAAAGGGTGTATGCGTTCTTTTCTGTATATATTCAAGAAAAAGGGCATACACTTTTTTAGCCAACCAAACAGGTGGGCACTGGAAGTCAATACTACAAAAGATATCACTTCGCATCAGTCAGAAGAGCCATCCTCATAAAGCGTAAACAACAGAAATGCAGGACAGGGCAACGAGAAGAGGGAGCCCTGTGAGACTTATAGTGGAAATGTATATTGCCAACGGCCATTCTGGAGAAGTGTATTGTGTTTACTAAAGCATCTAAAAAATGAGCTACAGAGCATAGGGCACTTGCACTCATGGGCGTATATCTTGGGAAAAACAAAAATCGAGAGGACACAGGCACCCCAATGTTTACCCCCTCTCTGTTTAAAAGATCCTCGACTAGGATATAACTTAAATGTCTCTGGAGGGAAAAAATGGATAGAGATGTGGTACTTAGGTAGAAGTGGAATATTATTCAGCCTGGAAATCAATGAAATATGGCCAGTTGTAACAACTCCGGAGGAGTTACGTATGATCATTCTAAGTGACAGAATTCAAAAAGAAAAAGACACATATCATAAGATATCACTTAAAGGTGGAATCCAAAATGGCTACACATGAAATAAATTACAAACAAAAACATAGTCAAATATGTAGAAAACACGCATAAGGCTGCTAAACGGGAAAGGTGGGGAGGGGTGAGGCATCATCCAGGAGGTTGAAATTAGCAAAGATACCATTCCAAATACCAAACTGATAATCAACAAGGCCTACACGGTAGCTAAAAGAACTGCACTCAGCACACTCAAGTCACCGGAAAAGAATATATACGACTGGTAAGAATCTGAAAAAGAATTTATTGTTGTCTCTCTGTACGTGAATCATGTGGATGTACAGCAGCAAGAAACAGAGCTTTTAAAATCAGCTGTAACCAATATAGTAATAAATTTAAAAAAATAAACGACAGAGAGACAGAGAAAACCTCTTACAACTTTTCCTCAGGGACGGTGATGCAACATGGATTGAACACATCTAGACCCACAGCAGGATGAGACATAAGGCTGGAAACTGTTTGCGCTAAGAGAAATGTGAGGTTGGGTGAGGAAATGCACACCCTTTAAAGTAATACTACCTGGTACCCATTCAATGGGTCCCAAATCTGCAGGTTCAAGGGATCTTCCTACAGCTAAAACATGCATGGAAAACCCAGAGGACTGTACACCATGTGATCGGGAGATGTGTCTAAAATGCACCTCATTTATCCTCTCCTGGTGCTCCTGTTCACCATTCCAGCCACGCTACTTAGAATCTCCCACTTGGAGAATCAGCACATTTAAACTTCTGTTTCACACATTTTGCAAATTGTGAGGAGGATGAACGGGAAGAGGGGGAACCAATGAGAGAATAGTTGTAGGGGTTTGGACGGGCACATATCACTCTAATTTCCCATTAAGAATAAGAATTAAAGAAAGGCTCAGCCTGCCTCGCCGGAGCCAAAATAGGGCCTGAAGCAATCCTGCGGGTTTGAGGCCAGCTCACAAAAGAGCAACTTAAAAAATGGAGCTCAGGGTCACTGCAATTCACAAACCTGCAGAGTTATAAATGAAAACTAACGTCCAAAAATATGTTGAGGTAAGGCAAAGAAGAGGATCTGAATGCAAGACAGAATTGCAAGAAACAGATTTCAAGAGATAGATTGGACTCGTCTTTAACGCACATGAAAAGCGGCAGAATTTCGACAATGATGCAGTTGGCCCAAAAGGGCGTATGCGTTTTTTCCTGATTATATCCAGGAAAAAACGCATACGCACTTTATGGGCAACGAAGCAAGCAAGCAATGCAAATGTGCACAACAAAGAAGTCTCACTTCCCACCGGTCAAAAGGGCCATCCTAAAAAAAATTGTAAAAACCAGAAATGCAGGACAGGCCATGGAGACACAGGGAGCCTTTATACGCTGATGGGCAGTGTGTGAACTGCCGAGAGCCACTCTGGAGAAGTGTATGGTGGTTCCTAAATCATCTAAAAAACAGAGCTACAGAGCATAGGACACTTCCAATCATGGGAGTATATCTAGGGAAGTCTAAAAATCAACAAGACACAAGCACACCACAGTTTAGGGCTACTCTGTTTACAAGAACCTCAACTTCAGTACACCTTAAATATCCCAGGAAAGAGAACAATGGATAAAGAAGATGTGGTACTTATGTACAATGGAATATCTCTTCACCATGAAATCAATGTAATAAGGCTAGTAGAAGGATAAAGAGTGGATTTAGGTCCGATAATACTACTTGAAATAAGTCAACAGAAAAAGAAACATATCATAAGATATCACTTATAGAGGGAGGGTAAATATGGCTGCACAAGAAATGAATTACAGAACAGAACAGTGTCTCACATTTAGAAAACACACTTATGTCAGCTTAAGGGGAAAGGAGAGGTGGGGTGATGCATAAAACCAGAGTTTGAAATTAGCACAGATACCGTTCAATAAACCAAATAGGTATTAGACAAGATCTAAACCTTGCTCAATGAACTGGCCTCAACACACCCTATACACCGCAGAGAAATATATCTGAGTAATAAGAATCTTAAAACCCATGTATTGATATATCTCCATAAGGGAATCAAGTGTGTGCAGAGCGGCACAAACACAGCAGTGAAAATGAGCTAAACCCCATTATAGAAATAAATTTTAAAAACAAAACGCTGATAACAATGAAAGAGAGAAAAATTCTTACAAAATTCGCTCAGGGCTGTGATGCAACCTGGATTGACCACATATAAACCACAGCTGGATAAGACATAAGGCTGGACACTTGGGGCTGAGAGGATTGGTGAGCTTTGGTGAGCAACTGCCGAAAGTTTAATGCAATACTTCATGCTACTCATTCCAAGGGTCCCAACACTCCAGGTTGAAGGGAATCTTCCTACAGCTAAACCATGCTTGGGAAACCCAGCGACTGGTATACCATATGATCGGGAAAGGTTTCTAAAACGCACCTCATTTTTCCTCTCCTGGGGCTCCGGATCGACATTCCAGCCGCTTTACTAACAACATCCCCACATGGAGTCAATGCCTTTAAGTTCTGGTATCGCACAGTCTGCAGTTAGTGCAGAGGATGAATGGGAATAGGGGGAACCAGTGAGAAACTAGCTGTAGCGGTTTCAATGGGCACATGTCACTCTAATATCACATCAGTAGAAGAATTAACCAAAGGCACAGCAAGGTGCCCCAGAAGAAAAATAGGGCTTCAAGGAATCCTGTGGTATGGGGCAAGACCCACAAAAATAAGAGCTAAAAAATGGAGCTAAGGGCCACTGCAATTCAAAAACCTGCAGAGTTATAAAGGCCAACTATTTTCAAAAAATATATTGAGGTAAGGCTATGAAGAGGCATTGAAAGCAAGGCAGAATTGCAGGAAACCGATTTCAGGAGGTAGAATGGAATTGCATTTGAAAGCATATGAAGAGAGTCAGAAACTCCGACAATGATGCACTTGGCCAAAAAGGGCGTATGCTGTTTTTCCTGAATATATTCAGGAAAAAAACGCATACGCCCTTTTTTGGCCAACCAAGCAAGCTTGCAAAGGAAATCTGCACTACAATGAAGTCTCACTTCCCCCTGGTCAAAAGGGCCATCTGAAAAAAGTGTAAATCCATAAAGGCACGACAGGCCATGGAGAACTGGGAGCCTTGTTATGCTGATGGGCGGGATGTAAATTGCCAACAGACACTCTGGAGAAGTGTATGGTGTTTCCTAAAACATCTAAAAAACAAAGCAACAGAGCCTAGGGCACTTCCACTTATGGTCCTATAGCTTAGGGAAATTAAAATCAAAAAGACACAGCCACCCAAAGTTTGGAACGGCTCTGTTTACAAGAACCTCGTTTACCGTACAAGTTCAATATCACAGAAAGTGAAAAAATGGATAAAGAACTTGTGGTACTTACGTACAATGCAATATCACTCAGCAATGAAATCTATGTCATCAGGCCCTTAGCAAGCACTAATTGAGTGGATTCAGGTATGATGATTCTAACTGAAATAAGTCACACAGAAAAGAAACATCATAATGATATCACTAATACACGGAATGTAAACTTGGCTACACAGGAACTGAAATTCAAAACAGAACAGGGTCTCAAATTTAGAAAACCAACTTATGCTTGCTTAAGGGGAAAGGTGAGTTGGGGTGCTGCATAAAACCAGAGATTGAAATGAGCACAGATAAAGTTCCTTAAGCCAAATATGGAATAGACAAGAGCTACTCCTTGCTCAACGAAATGGACTCAACACCGCATATTAAACGCCTAAGAATGTACCTGACTAGTAAGTATCTTAAAACCTATGGATTGCTATGTCTCCGAAAGAGAATCAAGCATGTGTACAGGGGCATAAACGCAGCAGTGATAGGATTGGAGAGGTTCGGTGAGCAAATGAAGACCCTTTGAAGTCATATTGCATGGTACCCATTCCACGGGTCTCAACTCTCCAGGTTTAAGGTATTCTTCCTTCAGCTAAAACATGCATGTGGAACCCAGAGTATGATCAACCATGTGAACGGGAGACGTGTTCAAATATGTCTCAGTTTTCCTCCCCTGGTACTCGGGTGCAACATTCCAGACGCTTTACTAACACTCTCCCCACTTGGAGAGTCAGCCCTTTAACCTCCTGTTTGGCCCAGTTTGCAATTTCTGCGGAAGATGAACAGGAATAGCGAGAACCAATGAGAGACTAGCTGGAGGTGTCTGGACGGGCAAATTTAACTCTCATTTCCCACCAGGAAGAGGAATTAACCAAAGGCTCAGCGTGCCGTGCCGGAACCAGATTAGGGCCTGAAGCCATCCTGCGGTGTTGCGGCCAGCTCACAAGAAAGCGAGTTGAAGAAAGGAGCTCAGGGGCACTGTAATTCACAAACCTGCAGAGTTATAAATGACAGCTATCGTCCAAAAATAGACTGAAGTAAGGCTGCCAAGAGGACTTGAAAGCGGGGCAGAATTGCAGGAAACCGATTTCAGGAGGTAGACTGGAATTGCATTGAAAGCATAGGAAAAGAGGCAGAACGTCCACAATGATGCACTTGGCCAAAAAGGGCGTATGCGTTTTTTCCTGAATATATTCAGGAAAAAACGCATACGCCCTTTTTGGCCAACCAAGCAAGCTTGCAAAGGAAATCTGCACTACAATGAAGTCTCACTTCCCCCCGGTCAAAAGGGCCATCTGAAAAAAGTGTAAAATCCAGAAAGGCAGGACAGGCCATGGAGAACTGGGAGCCTTGTTATGCTGATGGGCGGGATGTAAATTGCCAACAGACACTCGGGAGAAGTGTATGGTGTTTCCTGAAACATCTAAAAAACAAAGCAACAGAGCCTAGGGCACTTCCACTTATGGTCCTATAGCTTAGGGAAATTAAAATCAAAAAGACACAGCCACCCCAAAGTTTGGGACGCCTCTGTTTACAAGAACCTCGTTTACAGTACAAGTTCAACATCGCAGAAAGTGAAAAATGGATAAAGAAGTTGTGGTATTTACTTACAAAGCAATATCACTCAGCAATGAAATCTATGTCATCAGGCCCTTAGCAGCACAATGAGTGGATTCAGGTATGATGATTCTAACTGAAATAAGTCACACAGAAAAAGAAACATCATAAGATATCAGTAATACACGGAATGTAAACTTGGCTACACAGGAACTGAATTACAGAACAGAACAGGGTCTCAAATTTAGAAAACCAACTTATGCTTGCTTAAGGGGAAAGGTGAGTTGGGGTGCTGCATAAAACCAGAGATTGAAATGAGCACAGATAAAGTTCCTTAAGCCAAATATGGAATAGACAAGAGCTACTCCTTGCTCAACGAAATGGACTCAACACCGCATATTAAACGCCTAAGAATGTACCTGACTAGTAAGTATCTTAAAACCTATGGATTGCTATGTCTCCGAAAGAGAATCAAGCATGTGTACAGGGGCATAAACGCAGCAGTGATAGGATTGGAGAGGTTCGGTGAGCAAATGAAGACCCTTTGAAGTCATATTGCATGGTACCCATTCCACGGGTCTCAACTCTCCAGGTTTAAGGTATTCTTCCTTCAGCTAAAACATGCATGTGGAACCCAGAGTATGATCAACCATGTGATCGGGAGACGTGTTCAAATATGTCTCAGTTTTCCTCCCCTGGTACTCGGGTGCAACATTCCAGACGCTTTACTAACACTCTCCCCACTTGGAGAGTCAGTCCCTTTAACCTCCTGTTTGGCCCAGTTTGCAATTTCTGCGGAAGATGAACAGGAATAGCGAGAACCAATGAGAGACTAGCTGGAGGTGTCTGGACGGGCAAATTTAACTCTCATTTCCCACCAGGAAGAGGAATTAACCAAAGGCTCAGCGTGCCGTGCCGGAACCAGATTAGGGCCTGAAGCCATCCTGCGGTGTTGCGGCCAGCTCACAAGAAAGCGAGTTGAAGAAAGGAGCTCAGGGGCACTGTAATTCACAAACCTGCAGAGTTATAAATGACAGCTATCGTCCAAAAATAGACTGAAGTAAGGCTGCCAAGAGGACTTGAAAGCGGGGCAGAATTGCAGGAAACCGATTTCAGGAGGTAGACTGGAATTGCATTGAAAGCATAGGAAAAGAGGCAGAACGTCCACAATGATGCACTTGGCCAAAAAGGGCGTATGCGTTTTTTCCTGAATATATTCAGGAAAAAACGCATACGCCCTTTTTGGCCAACCAAGCAAGCTTGCAAAGGAAATCTGCACTACAATGAAGTCTCACTTCCCCCCGGTCAAAAGGGCCATCTGAAAAAAGTGTAAAATCCAGAAAGGCAGGACAGGCCATGGAGAACTGGGAGCCTTGTTATGCTGATGGGCGGGATGTAAATTGCCAACAGACACTCGGGAGAAGTGTATGGTGTTTCCTGAAACATCTAAAAAACAAAGCAACAGAGCCTAGGGCACTTCCACTTATGGTCCTATAGCTTAGGGAAATTAAAATCAAAAAGACACAGCCACCCCAAAGTTTGGGACGCCTCTGTTTACAAGAACCTCGTTTACAGTACAAGTTCAACATCGCAGAAAGTGAAAAATGGATAAAGAAGTTGTGGTATTTACTTACAAAGCAATATCACTCAGCAATGAAATCTATGTCATCAGGCCCTTAGCAGCACAATGAGTGGATTCAGGTATGATGATTCTAACTGAAATAAGTCACACAGAAAAAGAAACATCATAAGATATCAGTAATACACGGAATGTAAACTTGGCTACACAGGAACTGAATTACAGAACAGAACAGGGTCTCAAATTTAGAAAACCAACTTATGCTTGCTTAAGGGGAAAGGTGAGTTGGGGTGCTGCATAAAACCAGAGATTGAAATGAGCACAGATAAAGTTCCTTAAGCCAAATATGGAATAGACAAGAGCTACTCCTTGCTCAACGAAATGGACTCAACACCGCATATTAAACGCCTAAGAATGTACCTGACTAGTAAGTATCTTAAAACCTATGGATTGCTATGTCTCCGAAAGAGAATCAAGCATGTGTACAGGGGCATAAACGCAGCAGTGATAGGATTGGAGAGGTTCGGTGAGCAAATGAAGACCCTTTGAAGTCATATTGCATGGTACCCATTCCACGGGTTTCAACTCTCCAGGTTTAAGGTATTCTTCCTTCAGCTAAAACATGCATGTGGAACCCAGAGTATGATCAACCATGTGATCGGGAGACGTGTTCAAATATGTCTCAGTTTTCCTCCCCTGGTACTCGGGTGCAACATTCCAGACGCTTTACTAACACTCTCCCCACTTGGAGAGTCAGGCCTTTAACCTCCTGTTTGGCCCAGTTTGCAATTTCTGCGGAAGATGAACAGGAATAGCGAGAACCAATGAGAGACTAGCTGGAGGTGTCTGGACGGGCAAATTTAACTCTCATTTCCCACCAGGAAGAGGAAATAACCAAAGGCTCAGCGTGCCGTGCCGGAACCAGATTAGGGCCTGAAGCCATCCTGCGGTGTTGCGGCCAGCTCACAAGAAAGCGAGTTGAAGAAAGGAGCTCAGGGGCACTGTAATTCACAAACCTGCAGAGTTATAAATGACAGCTATCGTCCAAAAATAGACTGAAGTAAGGCTGCCAAGAGGACTTGAAAGCGGGGCAGAATTGCAGGAAACCGATTTCAGGAGGTAGACTGGAATTGCATTGAAAGCATAGGAAAAGAGGCAGAACGTCCACAATGATGCACTTGGCCAAAAAGGGCGTATGCGTTTTTTCCTGAATATATTCAGGAAAAAACGCATACGCCCTTTTTGGCCAACCAAGCAAGCTTGCAAAGGAAATCTGCACTACAATGAAGTCTCACTTCCCCCCGGTCAAAAGGGCCATCTGAAAAAAGTGTAAAATCCAGAAAGGCAGGACAGGCCATGGAGAACTGGGAGCCTTGTTATGCTGATGGGCGGGATGTAAATTGCCAACAGACACTCGGGAGAAGTGTATGGTGTTTCCTGAAACATCTAAAAAACAAAGCAACAGAGCCTAGGGCACTTCCACTTATGGTCCTATAGCTTAGGGAAATTAAAATCAAAAAGACACAGCCACCCCAAAGTTTGGGACGCCTCTGTTTACAAGAACCTCGTTTACAGTACAAGTTCAACATCGCAGAAAGTGAAAAATGGATAAAGAAGTTGTGGTATTTACTTACAAAGCAATATCACTCAGCAATGAAATCTATGTCATCAGGCCCTTAGCAGCACAATGAGTGGATTCAGGTATGATGATTCTAACTGAAATAAGTCACACAGAAAAAGAAACATCATAAGATATCAGTAATACACGGAATGTAAACTTGGCTACACAGGAACTGAATTACAGAACAGAACAGGGTCTCAAATTTAGAAAACCAACTTATGCTTGCTTAAGGGGAAAGGTGAGTTGGGGTGCTGCATAAAACCAGAGATTGAAATGAGCACAGATAAAGTTCCTTAAGCCAAATATGGAATAGACAAGAGCTACTCCTTGCTCAACGAAATGGACTCAACACCGCATATTAAACGCCTAAGAATGTACCTGACTAGTAAGTATCTTAAAACCTATGGATTGCTATGTCTCCGAAAGAGAATCAAGCATGTGTACAGGGGCATAAACGCAGCAGGGATAGGATTGGAGAGGTTCGGTGAGCAAATGAAGACCCTTTGAAGTCATATTGCATGGTACCCATTCCACGGGTTTCAACTCCCAGGTTTAAGGTATTCTTCCTTCAGCTAAAACATGCATGTGGAACCCAGAGTATGATCAACCATGTGATCGGGAGACGTGTTCAAATATGTCTCAGTTTTCCTCCCCTGGTACTCGGGTGCAACATTCCAGACGCTTTACTAACACTCTCCCCACTTGGAGAGTCAGCCCTTTAACCTCCTGTTTGGCCCAGTTTGCAATTTCTGCGGAAGATGAACAGGAATAGCGAGAACCAATGAGAGACTAGCTGGAGGTGTCTGGACGGGCAAATTTAACTCTCATTTCCCACCAGGAAGAGGAATAACCAAAGGCTCAGCGTGCCGTGCCGGAACCAGATTAGGGCCTGAAGCCATCCTGCGGTGTTGCGGCCAGCTCACAAGAAAGCGAGTTGAAGAAAGGAGCTCAGGGGCACTGTAATTCACAAACCTGCAGAGTTATAAATGACAGCTATCGTCCAAAAATAGACTGAAGTAAGGCTGCCAAGAGGACTTGAAAGCGGGGCAGAATTGCAGGAAACCGATTTCAGGAGGTAGACTGGAATTGCATTGAAAGCATAGGAAAAGAGGCAGAACGTCCACAATGATGCACTTGGCCAAAAAGGGCGTATGCGTTTTTTCCTGAATATATTCAGGAAAAAACGCATACGCCCTTTTTGGCCAACCAAGCAAGCTTGCAAAGGAAATCTGCACTACAATGAAGTCTCACTTCCCCCCGGTCAAAAGGGCCATCTGAAAAAAGTGTAAAATCCAGAAAGGCAGGACAGGCCATGGAGAACTGGGAGCCTTGTTATGCTGATGGGCGGGATGTAAATTGCCAACAGACACTCGGGAGAAGTGTATGGTGTTTCCTGAAACATCTAAAAAACAAAGCAACAGAGCCTAGGGCACTTCCACTTATGGTCCTATAGCTTAGGGAAATTAAAATCAAAAAGACACAGCCACCCCAAAGTTTGGGACGCCTCTGTTTACAAGAACCTCGTTTACAGTACAAGTTCAACATCGCAGAAAGTGAAAAATGGATAAAGAAGTTGTGGTATTTACTTACAAAGCAATATCACTCAGCAATGAAATCTATGTCATCAGGCCCTTAGCAGCACAATGAGTGGATTCAGGTATGATGATTCTAACTGAAATAAGTCACACAGAAAAAGAAACATCATAAGATATCAGTAATACACGGAATGTAAACTTGGCTACACAGGAACTGAATTACAGAACAGAACAGGGTCTCAAATTTAGAAAACCAACTTATGCTTGCTTAAGGGGAAAGGTGAGTTGGGGTGCTGCATAAAACCAGAGATTGAAATGAGCACAGATAAAGTTCCTTAAGCCAAATATGGAATAGACAAGAGCTACTCCTTGCTCAACGAAATGGACTCAACACCGCATATTAAACGCCTAAGAATGTACCTGACTAGTAAGTATCTTAAAACCTATGGATTGCTATGTCTCCGAAAGAGAATCAAGCATGTGTACAGGGGCATAAACGCAGCAGTGATAGGATTGGAGAGGTTCGGTGAGCAAATGAAGACCCTTTGAAGTCATATTGCATGGTACCCATTCCACGGGTTTCAACTCCCAGGTTTTAGGTATTCTTCCTTCAGCTAAAACATGCATGTGGAACCCAGAGTATGATCAACCATGTGATCGGGAGACGTGTTCAAATATGTCTCAGTTTTCCTCCCCTGGTACTCGGGTGCAACATTCCAGACGCTTTACTAACACTCTCCCCACTTGGAGAGTCAGCGCCTTTAACCTCCTGTTTGGCCCAGTTTGCAATTTCTGCGGAAGATGAACAGGAATAGCGAGAACCAATGAGAGACTAGCTGGAGGTGTCTGGACGGGCAAATTTAACTCTCATTTCCCACCAGGAAGAGGAAATAACCAAAGGCTCAGCGTGCCGTGCCGGAACCAGATTAGGGCCTGAAGCCATCCTGCGGTGTTGCGGCCAGCTCACAAGAAAGCGAGTTGAAGAAAGGAGCTCAGGGGCACTGTAATTCACAAACCTGCAGAGTTATAAATGACAGCTATCGTCCAAAAATAGACTGAAGTAAGGCTGCCAAGAGGACTTGAAAGCGGGGCAGAATTGCAGGAAACCGATTTCAGGAGGTAGACTGGAATTGCATTGAAAGCATAGGAAAAGAGGCAGAACGTCCACAATGATGCACTTGGCCAAAAAGGGCGTATGCGTTTTTTCCTGAATATATTCAGGAAAAAACGCATACGCCCTTTTTGGCCAACCAAGCAAGCTTGCAAAGGAAATCTGCACTACAATGAAGTCTCACTTCCCCCCGGTCAAAAGGGCCATCTGAAAAAAGTGTAAAATCCAGAAAGGCAGGACAGGCCATGGAGAACTGGGAGCCTTGTTATGCTGATGGGCGGGATGTAAATTGCCAACAGACACTCGGGAGAAGTGTATGGTGTTTCCTGAAACATCTAAAAAACAAAGCAACAGAGCCTAGGGCACTTCCACTTATGGTCCTATAGCTTAGGGAAATTAAAATCAAAAAGACACAGCCACCCCAAAGTTTGGGACGCCTCTGTTTACAAGAACCTCGTTTACAGTACAAGTTCAACATCGCAGAAAGTGAAAAATGGATAAAGAAGTTGTGGTATTTACTTACAAAGCAATATCACTCAGCAATGAAATCTATGTCATCAGGCCCTTAGCAGCACAATGAGTGGATTCAGGTATGATGATTCTAACTGAAATAAGTCACACAGAAAAAGAAACATCATAAGATATCAGTAATACACGGAATGTAAACTTGGCTACACAGGAACTGAATTACAGAACAGAACAGGGTCTCAAATTTAGAAAACCAACTTATGCTTGCTTAAGGGGAAAGGTGAGTTGGGGTGCTGCATAAAACCAGAGATTGAAATGAGCACAGATAAAGTTCCTTAAGCCAAATATGGAATAGACAAGAGCTACTCCTTGCTCAACGAAATGGACTCAACACCGCATATTAAACGCCTAAGAATGTACCTGACTAGTAAGTATCTTAAAACCTATGGATTGCTATGTCTCCGAAAGAGAATCAAGCATGTGTACAGGGGCATAAACGCAGCAGTGATAGGATTGGAGAGGTTCGGTGAGCAAATGAAGACCCTTTGAAGTCATATTGCATGGTACCCATTCCACGGGTTTCAACTCTCCAGGTTTAAGGTATTCTTCCTTCAGCTAAAACATGCATGTGGAACCCAGAGTATGATCAACCATGTGATCGGGAGACGTGTTCAAATATGTCTCAGTTTTCCTCCCCTGGTACTCGGGTGCAACATTCCAGACGCTTTACTAACACTCTCCCCACTTGGAGAGTCAGCCCTTTAACCTCCTGTTTGGCCCAGTTTGCAATTTCTGCGGAAGATGAACAGGAATAGCGAGAACCAATGAGAGACTAGCTGGAGGTGTCTGGACGGGCAAATTTAACTCTCATTTCCCACCAGGAAGAGGAATAACCAAAGGCTCAGCGTGCCGTGCCGGAACCAGATTAGGGCCTGAAGCCATCCTGCGGTGTTGCGGCCAGCTCACAAGAAAGCGAGTTGAAGAAAGGAGCTCAGGGGCACTGTAATTCACAAACCTGCAGAGTTATAAATGACAGCTATCGTCCAAAAATAGACTGAAGTAAGGCTGCCAAGAGGACTTGAAAGCGGGGCAGAATTGCAGGAAACCGATTTCAGGAGGTAGACTGGAATTGCATTGAAAGCATAGGAAAAGAGGCAGAACGTCCACAATGATGCACTTGGCCAAAAAGGGCGTATGCGTTTTTTCCTGAATATATTCAGGAAAAAACGCATACGCCCTTTTTGGCCAACCAAGCAAGCTTGCAAAGGAAATCTGCACTACAATGAAGTCTCACTTCCCCCCGGTCAAAAGGGCCATCTGAAAAAAGTGTAAAATCCAGAAAGGCAGGACAGGCCATGGAGAACTGGGAGCCTTGTTATGCTGATGGGCGGGATGTAAATTGCCAACAGACACTCGGGAGAAGTGTATGGTGTTTCCTGAAACATCTAAAAAACAAAGCAACAGAGCCTAGGGCACTTCCACTTATGGTCCTATAGCTTAGGGAAATTAAAATCAAAAAGACACAGCCACCCCAAAGTTTGGGACGCCTCTGTTTACAAGAACCTCGTTTACAGTACAAGTTCAACATCGCAGAAAGTGAAAAATGGATAAAGAAGTTGTGGTATTTACTTACAAAGCAATATCACTCAGCAATGAAATCTATGTCATCAGGCCCTTAGCAGCACAATGAGTGGATTCAGGTATGATGATTCTAACTGAAATAAGTCACACAGAAAAAGAAACATCATAAGATATCAGTAATACACGGAATGTAAACTTGGCTACACAGGAACTGAATTACAGAACAGAACAGGGTCTCAAATTTAGAAAACCAACTTATGCTTGCTTAAGGGGAAAGGTGAGTTGGGGTGCTGCATAAAACCAGAGATTGAAATGAGCACAGATAAAGTTCCTTAAGCCAAATATGGAATAGACAAGAGCTACTCCTTGCTCAACGAAATGGACTCAACACCGCATATTAAACGCCTAAGAATGTACCTGACTAGTAAGTATCTTAAAACCTATGGATTGCTATGTCTCCGAAAGAGAATCAAGCATGTGTACAGGGGCATAAACGCAGCAGTGATAGGATTGGAGAGGTTCGGTGAGCAAATGAAGACCCTTTGAAGTCATATTGCATGGTACCCATTCCACGGGTCTCAACTCTCCAGGTTTAAGGTATTCTTCCTTCAGCTAAAACATGCATGTGGAACCCAGAGTATGATCAACCATGTGATCGGGAGACGTGTTCAAATATGTCTCAGTTTTCCTCCCCTGGTACTCGGGTGCAACATTCCAGACGCTTTACTAACACTCTCCCCACTTGGAGAGTCAGCGCCTTTAACCTCCTGTTTGGCCCAGTTTGCAATTTCTGCGGAAGATGAACAGGAATAGCGAGAACCAATGAGAGACTAGCTGGAGGTGTCTGGACGGGCAAATTTAACTCTCATTTCCCACCAGGAAGAGGAAATAACCAAAGGCTCAGCGTGCCGTGCCGGAACCAGATTAGGGCCTGAAGCCATCCTGCGGTGTTGCGGCCAGCTCACAAGAAAGCGAGTTGAAGAAAGGAGCTCAGGGGCACTGTAATTCACAAACCTGCAGAGTTATAAATGACAGCTATCGTCCAAAAATAGACTGAAGTAAGGCTGCCAAGAGGACTTGAAAGCGGGGCAGAATTGCAGGAAACCGATTTCAGGAGGTAGACTGGAATTGCATTGAAAGCATAGGAAAAGAGGCAGAACGTCCACAATGATGCACTTGGCCAAAAAGGGCGTATGCGTTTTTTCCTGAATATATTCAGGAAAAAACGCATACGCCCTTTTTGGCCAACCAAGCAAGCTTGCAAAGGAAATCTGCACTACAATGAAGTCTCACTTCCCCCCGGTCAAAAGGGCCATCTGAAAAAAGTGTAAAATCCAGAAAGGCAGGACAGGCCATGGAGAACTGGGAGCCTTGTTATGCTGATGGGCGGGATGTAAATTGCCAACAGACACTCGGGAGAAGTGTATGGTGTTTCCTGAAACATCTAAAAAACAAAGCAACAGAGCCTAGGGCACTTCCACTTATGGTCCTATAGCTTAGGGAAATTAAAATCAAAAAGACACAGCCACCCCAAAGTTTGGGACGCCTCTGTTTACAAGAACCTCGTTTACAGTACAAGTTCAACATCGCAGAAAGTGAAAAATGGATAAAGAAGTTGTGGTATTTACTTACAAAGCAATATCACTCAGCAATGAAATCTATGTCATCAGGCCCTTAGCAGCACAATGAGTGGATTCAGGTATGATGATTCTAACTGAAATAAGTCACACAGAAAAAGAAACATCATAAGATATCAGTAATACACGGAATGTAAACTTGGCTACACAGGAACTGAATTACAGAACAGAACAGGGTCTCAAATTTAGAAAACCAACTTATGCTTGCTTAAGGGGAAAGGTGAGTTGGGGTGCTGCATAAAACCAGAGATTGAAATGAGCACAGATAAAGTTCCTTAAGCCAAATATGGAATAGACAAGAGCTACTCCTTGCTCAACGAAATGGACTCAACACCGCATATTAAACGCCTAAGAATGTACCTGACTAGTAAGTATCTTAAAACCTATGGATTGCTATGTCTCCGAAAGAGAATCAAGCATGTGTACAGGGGCATAAACGCAGCAGTGATAGGATTGGAGAGGTTCGGTGAGCAAATGAAGACCCTTTGAAGTCATATTGCATGGTACCCATTCCACGGGTCTCAACTCTCCAGGTTTAAGGTATTCTTCCTTCAGCTAAAACATGCATGTGGAACCCAGAGTATGATCAACCATGTGATCGGGAGACGTGTTCAAATATGTCTCAGTTTTCCTCCCCTGGTACTCGGGTGCAACATTCCAGACGCTTTACTAACACTCTCCCCACTTGGAGAGTCAGCCCTTTAACCTCCTGTTTGGCCCAGTTTGCAATTTCTGCGGAAGATGAACAGGAATAGCGAGAACCAATGAGAGACTAGCTGGAGGTGTCTGGACGGGCAAATTTAACTCTCATTTCCCACCAGGAAGAGGAATTAACCAAAGGCTCAGCGTGCCGTGCCGGAACCAGATTAGGGCCTGAAGCCATCCTGCGGTGTTGCGGCCAGCTCACAAGAAAGCGAGTTGAAGAAAGGAGCTCAGGGGCACTGTAATTCACAAACCTGCAGAGTTATAAATGACAGCTATCGTCCAAAAATAGACTGAAGTAAGGCTGCCAAGAGGACTTGAAAGCGGGGCAGAATTGCAGGAAACCGATTTCAGGAGGTAGACTGGAATTGCATTGAAAGCATAGGAAAAGAGGCAGAACGTCCACAATGATGCACTTGGCCAAAAAGGGCGTATGCGTTTTTTCCTGAATATATTCAGGAAAAAACGCATACGCCCTTTTTGGCCAACCAAGCAAGCTTGCAAAGGAAATCTGCACTACAATGAAGTCTCACTTCCCCCCGGTCAAAAGGGCCATCTGAAAAAAGTGTAAAATCCAGAAAGGCAGGACAGGCCATGGAGAACTGGGAGCCTTGTTATGCTGATGGGCGGGATGTAAATTGCCAACAGACACTCGGGAGAAGTGTATGGTGTTTCCTGAAACATCTAAAAAACAAAGCAACAGAGCCTAGGGCACTTCCACTTATGGTCCTATAGCTTAGGGAAATTAAAATCAAAAAGACACAGCCACCCCAAAGTTTGGGACGCCTCTGTTTACAAGAACCTCGTTTACAGTACAAGTTCAACATCGCAGAAAGTGAAAAATGGATAAAGAAGTTGTGGTATTTACTTACAAAGCAATATCACTCAGCAATGAAATCTATGTCATCAGGCCCTTAGCAGCACAATGAGTGGATTCAGGTATGATGATTCTAACTGAAATAAGTCACACAGAAAAAGAAACATCATAAGATATCAGTAATACACGGAATGTAAACTTGGCTACACAGGAACTGAATTACAGAACAGAACAGGGTCTCAAATTTAGAAAACCAACTTATGCTTGCTTAAGGGGAAAGGTGAGTTGGGGTGCTGCATAAAACCAGAGATTGAAATGAGCACAGATAAAGTTCCTTAAGCCAAATATGGAATAGACAAGAGCTACTCCTTGCTCAACGAAATGGACTCAACACCGCATATTAAACGCCTAAGAATGTACCTGACTAGTAAGTATCTTAAAACCTATGGATTGCTATGTCTCCGAAAGAGAATCAAGCATGTGTACAGGGGCATAAACGCAGCAGTGATAGGATTGGAGAGGTTCGGTGAGCAAATGAAGACCCTTTGAAGTCATATTGCATGGTACCCATTCCACGGGTTTCAACTACCCAGGTTTAAGGTATTCTTCCTTCAGCTAAAACATGCATGTGGAACCCAGAGTATGATCAACCATGTGATCGGGAGACGTGTTCAAATATGTCTCAGTTTTCCTCCCCTGGTACTCGGGTGCAACATTCCAGACGCTTTACTAACACTCTCCCCACTTGGAGAGTCAGCCCTTTAACCTCCTGTTTGGCCCAGTTTGCAATTTCTGCGGAAGATGAACAGGAATAGCGAGAACCAATGAGAGACTAGCTGGAGGTGTCTGGACGGGCAAATTTAACTCTCATTTCCCACCAGGAAGAGGAAATAACCAAAGGCTCAGCGTGCCGTGCCGGAACCAGATTAGGGCCTGAAGCCATCCTGCGGTGTTGCGGCCAGCTCACAAGAAAGCGAGTTGAAGAAAGGAGCTCAGGGGCACTGTAATTCACAAACCTGCAGAGTTATAAATGACAGCTATCGTCCAAAAATAGACTGAAGTAAGGCTGCCAAGAGGACTTGAAAGCGGGGCAGAATTGCAGGAAACCGATTTCAGGAGGTAGACTGGAATTGCATTGAAAGCATAGGAAAAGAGGCAGAACGTCCACAATGATGCACTTGGCCAAAAAGGGCGTATGCGTTTTTTCCTGAATATATTCAGGAAAAAACGCATACGCCCTTTTTGGCCAACCAAGCAAGCTTGCAAAGGAAATCTGCACTACAATGAAGTCTCACTTCCCCCGGTCAAAAGGGCCATCTGAAAAAAGTGTAAAATCCAGAAAGGCAGGACAGGCCATGGAGAACTGGGAGCCTTGTTATGCTGATGGGCGGGATGTAAATTGCCAACAGACACTCGGGAGAAGTGTATGGTGTTTCCTGAAACATCTAAAAAACAAAGCAACAGAGCCTAGGGCACTTCCACTTATGGTCCTATAGCTTAGGGAAATTAAAATCAAAAGGACACAGCCACCCCAAAGTTTGGGACGCCTCTGTTTACAAGAACCTCGTTTACAGTACAAGTTCAACATCGCAGAAAGTGAAAAATGGATAAAGAAGTTGTGGTATTTACTTACAAAGCAATATCACTCAGCAATGAAATCTATGTCATCAGGCCCTTAGCAGCACAATGAGTGGATTCAGGTATGATGATTCTAACTGAAATAAGTCACACAGAAAAAGAAACATCATAAGATATCAGTAATACACGGAATGTAAACTTGGCTACACAGGAACTGAATTACAGAACAGAACAGGGTCTCAAATTTAGAAAACCAACTTATGCTTGCTTAAGGGGAAAGGTGAGTTGGGGTGCTGCATAAAACCAGAGATTGAAATGAGCACAGATAAAGTTCCTTAAGCCAAATATGGAATAGACAAGAGCTACTCCTTGCTCAACGAAATGGACTCAACACCGCATATTAAACGCCTAAGAATGTACCTGACTAGTAAGTATCTTAAAACCTATGGATTGCTATGTCTCCGAAAGAGAATCAAGCATGTGTACAGGGGCATAAACGCAGCAGTGATAGGATTGGAGAGGTTCGGTGAGCAAATGAAGACCCTTTGAAGTCATATTGCATGGTACCCATTCCACGGGTTTCAACTCCCAGGTTTTAGGTATTCTTCCTTCAGCTAAAACATGCATGTGGAACCCAGAGTATGATCAACCATGTGATCGGGAGACGTGTTCAAATATGTCTCAGTTTTCCTCCCCTGGTACTCGGGTGCAACATTCCAGACGCTTTACTAACACTCTCCCCACTTGGAGAGTCAGCGCCTTTAACCTCCTGTTTGGCCCAGTTTGCAATTTCTGCGGAAGATGAACAGGAATAGCGAGAACCAATGAGAGACTAGCTGGAGGTGTCTGGACGGGCAAATTTAACTCTCATTTCCCACCAGGAAGAGGAAATAACCAAAGGCTCAGCGTGCCGTGCCGGAACCAGATTAGGGCCTGAAGCCATCCTGCGGTGTTGCGGCCAGCTCACAAGAAAGCGAGTTGAAGAAAGGAGCTCAGGGGCACTGTAATTCACAAACCTGCAGAGTTATAAATGACAGCTATCGTCCAAAAATAGACTGAAGTAAGGCTGCCAAGAGGACTTGAAAGCGGGGCAGAATTGCAGGAAACCGATTTCAGGAGGTAGACTGGAATTGCATTGAAAGCATAGGAAAAGAGGCAGAACGTCCACAATGATGCACTTGGCCAAAAAGGGCGTATGCGTTTTTTCCTGAATATATTCAGGAAAAAACGCATACGCCCTTTTTGGCCAACCAAGCAAGCTTGCAAAGGAAATCTGCACTACAATGAAGTCTCACTTCCCCCCGGTCAAAAGGGCCATCTGAAAAAAGTGTAAAATCCAGAAAGGCAGGACAGGCCATGGAGAACTGGGAGCCTTGTTATGCTGATGGGCGGGATGTAAATTGCCAACAGACACTCGGGAGAAGTGTATGGTGTTTCCTGAAACATCTAAAAAACAAAGCAACAGAGCCTAGGGCACTTCCACTTATGGTCCTATAGCTTAGGGAAATTAAAATCAAAAAGACACAGCCACCCCAAAGTTTGGGACGCCTCTGTTTACAAGAACCTCGTTTACAGTACAAGTTCAACATCGCAGAAAGTGAAAAATGGATAAAGAAGTTGTGGTATTTACTTACAAAGCAATATCACTCAGCAATGAAATCTATGTCATCAGGCCCTTAGCAGCACAATGAGTGGATTCAGGTATGATGATTCTAACTGAAATAAGTCACACAGAAAAAGAAACATCATAAGATATCAGTAATACACGGAATGTAAACTTGGCTACACAGGAACTGAATTACAGAACAGAACAGGGTCTCAAATTTAGAAAACCAACTTATGCTTGCTTAAGGGGAAAGGTGAGTTGGGGTGCTGCATAAAACCAGAGATTGAAATGAGCACAGATAAAGTTCCTTAAGCCAAATATGGAATAGACAAGAGCTACTCCTTGCTCAACGAAATGGACTCAACACCGCATATTAAACGCCTAAGAATGTACCTGACTAGTAAGTATCTTAAAACCTATGGATTGCTATGTCTCCGAAAGAGAATCAAGCATGTGTACAGGGGCATAAACGCAGCAGTGATAGGATTGGAGAGGTTCGGTGAGCAAATGAAGACCCTTTGAAGTCATATTGCATGGTACCCATTCCACGGGTTTCAACTCTCCAGGTTTAAGGTATTCTTCCTTCAGCTAAAACATGCATGTGGAACCTAGAGTATGATCAACCATGTGATCGGGAGACGTGTTCAAATATGTCTCAGTTTTCCTCCCCTGGTACTCGGGTGCAACATTCCAGACGCTTTACTAACACTCTCCCCACTTGGAGAGTCAGCGCCTTTAACCTCCTGTTTGGCCCAGTTTGCAATTTCTGCGGAAGATGAACAGGAATAGCGAGAACCAATGAGAGACTAGCTGGAGGTGTCTGGACGGGCAAATTTAACTCTCATTTCCCACCAGGAAGAGGAAATAACCAAAGGCTCAGCGTGCCGTGCCGGAACCAGATTAGGGCCTGAAGCCATCCTGCGGTGTTGCGGCCAGCTCACAAGAAAGCGAGTTGAAGAAAGGAGCTCAGGGGCACTGTAATTCACAAACCTGCAGAGTTATAAATGACAGCTATCGTCCAAAAATAGACTGAAGTAAGGCTGCCAAGAGGACTTGAAAGCGGGGCAGAATTGCAGGAAACCGATTTCAGGAGGTAGACTGGAATTGCATTGAAAGCATAGGAAAAGAGGCAGAACGTCCACAATGATGCACTTGGCCAAAAAGGGCGTATGCGTTTTTTCCTGAATATATTCAGGAAAAAACGCATACGCCCTTTTTGGCCAACCAAGCAAGCTTGCAAAGGAAATCTGCACTACAATGAAGTCTCACTTCCCCCCGGTCAAAAGGGCCATCTGAAAAAAGTGTAAAATCCAGAAAGGCAGGACAGGCCATGGAGAACTGGGAGCCTTGTTATGCTGATGGGCGGGATGTAAATTGCCAACAGACACTCGGGAGAAGTGTATGGTGTTTCCTGAAACATCTAAAAAACAAAGCAACAGAGCCTAGGGCACTTCCACTTATGGTCCTATAGCTTAGGGAAATTAAAATCAAAAAGACACAGCCACCCCAAAGTTTGGGACGCCTCTGTTTACAAGAACCTCGTTTACAGTACAAGTTCAACATCGCAGAAAGTGAAAAATGGATAAAGAAGTTGTGGTATTTACTTACAAAGCAATATCACTCAGCAATGAAATCTATGTCATCAGGCCCTTAGCAGCACAATGAGTGGATTCAGGTATGATGATTCTAACTGAAATAAGTCACACAGAAAAAGAAACATCATAAGATATCAGTAATACACGGAATGTAAACTTGGCTACACAGGAACTGAATTACAGAACAGAACAGGGTCTCAAATTTAGAAAACCAACTTATGCTTGCTTAAGGGGAAAGGTGAGTTGGGGTGCTGCATAAAACCAGAGATTGAAATGAGCACAGATAAAGTTCCTTAAGCCAAATATGGAATAGACAAGAGCTACTCCTTGCTCAACGAAATGGACTCAACACCGCATATTAAACGCCTAAGAATGTACCTGACTAGTAAGTATCTTAAAACCTATGGATTGCTATGTCTCCGAAAGAGAATCAAGCATGTGTACAGGGGCATAAACGCAGCAGTGATAGGATTGGAGAGGTTCGGTGAGCAAATGAAGACCCTTTGAAGTCATATTGCATGGTACCCATTCCACGGGTTTCAACTCCCAGGTTTAAGGTATTCTTCCTTCAGCTAAAACATGCATGTGGAACCCAGAGTATGATCAACCATGTGATCGGGAGACGTGTTCAAATATGTCTCAGTTTTCCTCCCCTGGTACTCGGGTGCAACATTCCAGACGCTTTACTAACACTCTCCCCACTTGGAGAGTCAGCGCCTTTAACCTCCTGTTTGGCCCAGTTTGCAATTTCTGCGGAAGATGAACAGGAATAGCGAGAACCAATGAGAGACTAGCTGGAGGTGTCTGGACGGGCAAATTTAACTCTCATTTCCCACCAGGAAGAGGAAATAACCAAAGGCTCAGCGTGCCGTGCCGGAACCAGATTAGGGCCTGAAGCCATCCTGCGGTGTTGCGGCCAGCTCACAAGAAAGCGAGTTGAAGAAAGGAGCTCAGGGGCACTGTAATTCACAAACCTGCAGAGTTATAAATGACAGCTATCGTCCAAAAATAGACTGAAGTAAGGCTGCCAAGAGGACTTGAAAGCGGGGCAGAATTGCAGGAAACCGATTTCAGGAGGTAGACTGGAATTGCATTGAAAGCATAGGAAAAGAGGCAGAACGTCCACAATGATGCACTTGGCCAAAAAGGGCGTATGCGTTTTTTCCTGAATATATTCAGGAAAAAACGCATACGCCCTTTTTGGCCAACCAAGCAAGCTTGCAAAGGAAATCTGCACTACAATGAAGTCTCACTTCCCCCCGGTCAAAAGGGCCATCTGAAAAAAGTGTAAAATCCAGAAAGGCAGGACAGGCCATGGAGAACTGGGAGCCTTGTTATGCTGATGGGCGGGATGTAAATTGCCAACAGACACTCGGGAGAAGTGTATGGTGTTTCCTGAAACATCTAAAAAACAAAGCAACAGAGCCTAGGGCACTTCCACTTATGGTCCTATAGCTTAGGGAAATTAAAATCAAAAAGACACAGCCACCCCAAAGTTTGGGACGCCTCTGTTTACAAGAACCTCGTTTACAGTACAAGTTCAACATCGCAGAAAGTGAAAAATGGATAAAGAAGTTGTGGTATTTACTTACAAAGCAATATCACTCAGCAATGAAATCTATGTCATCAGGCCCTTAGCAGCACAATGAGTGGATTCAGGTATGATGATTCTAACTGAAATAAGTCACACAGAAAAAGAAACATCATAAGATATCAGTAATACACGGAATGTAAACTTGGCTACACAGGAACTGAATTACAGAACAGAACAGGGTCTCAAATTTAGAAAACCAACTTATGCTTGCTTAAGGGGAAAGGTGAGTTGGGGTGCTGCATAAAACCAGAGATTGAAATGAGCACAGATAAAGTTCCTTAAGCCAAATATGGAATAGACAAGAGCTACTCCTTGCTCAACGAAATGGACTCAACACCGCATATTAAACGCCTAAGAATGTACCTGACTAGTAAGTATCTTAAAACCTATGGATTGCTATGTCTCCGAAAGAGAATCAAGCATGTGTACAGGGGCATAAACGCAGCAGTGATAGGATTGGAGAGGTTCGGTGAGCAAATGAAGACCCTTTGAAGTCATATTGCATGGTACCCATTCCACGGGTCTCAACTCTCCAGGTTTAAGGTATTCTTCCTTCAGCTAAAACATGCATGTGGAACCCAGAGTATGATCAACCATGTGATCGGGAGACGTGTTCAAATATGTCTCAGTTTTCCTCCCCTGGTACTCGGGTGCAACATTCCAGACGCTTTACTAACACTCTCCCCACTTGGAGAGTCAGCGCCTTTAACCTCCTGTTTGGCCCAGTTTGCAATTTCTGCGGAAGATGAACAGGAATAGCGAGAACCAATGAGAGACTAGCTGGAGGTGTCTGGACGGGCAAATTTAACTCTCATTTCCCACCAGGAAGAGGAAATAACCAAAGGCTCAGCGTGCCGTGCCGGAACCAGATTAGGGCCTGAAGCCATCCTGCGGTGTTGCGGCCAGCTCACAAGAAAGCGAGTTGAAGAAAGGAGCTCAGGGGCACTGTAATTCACAAACCTGCAGAGTTATAAATGACAGCTATCGTCCAAAAATAGACTGAAGTAAGGCTGCCAAGAGGACTTGAAAGCGGGGCAGAATTGCAGGAAACCGATTTCAGGAGGTAGACTGGAATTGCATTGAAAGCATAGGAAAAGAGGCAGAACGTCCACAATGATGCACTTGGCCAAAAAGGGCGTATGCGTTTTTTCCTGAATATATTCAGGAAAAAACGCATACGCCCTTTTTGGCCAACCAAGCAAGCTTGCAAAGGAAATCTGCACTACAATGAAGTCTCACTTCCCCCCGGTCAAAAGGGCCATCTGAAAAAAGTGTAAAATCCAGAAAGGCAGGACAGGCCATGGAGAACTGGGAGCCTTGTTATGCTGATGGGCGGGATGTAAATTGCCAACAGACACTCGGGAGAAGTGTATGGTGTTTCCTGAAACATCTAAAAAACAAAGCAACAGAGCCTAGGGCACTTCCACTTATGGTCCTATAGCTTAGGGAAATTAAAATCAAAAAGACACAGCCACCCCAAAGTTTGGGACGCCTCTGTTTACAAGAACCTCGTTTACAGTACAAGTTCAACATCGCAGAAAGTGAAAAATGGATAAAGAAGTTGTGGTATTTACTTACAAAGCAATATCACTCAGCAATGAAATCTATGTCATCAGGCCCTTAGCAGCACAATGAGTGGATTCAGGTATGATGATTCTAACTGAAATAAGTCACACAGAAAAAGAAACATCATAAGATATCAGTAATACACGGAATGTAAACTTGGCTACACAGGAACTGAATTACAGAACAGAACAGGGTCTCAAATTTAGAAAACCAACTTATGCTTGCTTAAGGGGAAAGGTGAGTTGGGGTGCTGCATAAAACCAGAGATTGAAATGAGCACAGATAAAGTTCCTTAAGCCAAATATGGAATAGACAAGAGCTACTCCTTGCTCAACGAAATGGACTCAACACCGCATATTAAACGCCTAAGAATGTACCTGACTAGTAAGTATCTTAAAACCTATGGATTGCTATGTCTCCGAAAGAGAATCAAGCATGTGTACAGGGGCATAAACGCAGCAGTGATAGGATTGGAGAGGTTCGGTGAGCAAATGAAGACCCTTTGAAGTCATATTGCATGGTACCCATTCCACGGGTCTCAACTCTCCAGGTTTAAGGTATTCTTCCTTCAGCTAAAACATGCATGTGGAACCCAGAGTATGATCAACCATGTGATCGGGAGACGTGTTCAAATATGTCTCAGTTTTCCTCCCCTGGTACTCGGGTGCAACATTCCAGACGCTTTACTAACACTCTCCCCACTTGGAGAGTCAGTCCCTTTAACCTCCTGTTTGGCCCAGTTTGCAATTTCTGCGGAAGATGAACAGGAATAGCGAGAACCAATGAGAGACTAGCTGGAGGTGTCTGGACGGGCAAATTTAACTCTCATTTCCCACCAGGAAGAGGAAATAACCAAAGGCTCAGCGTGCCGTGCCGGAACCAGATTAGGGCCTGAAGCCATCCTGCGGTGTTGCGGCCAGCTCACAAGAAAGCGAGTTGAAGAAAGGAGCTCAGGGGCACTGTAATTCACAAACCTGCAGAGTTATAAATGACAGCTATCGTCCAAAAATAGACTGAAGTAAGGCTGCCAAGAGGACTTGAAAGCGGGGCAGAATTGCAGGAAACCGATTTCAGGAGGTAGACTGGAATTGCATTGAAAGCATAGGAAAAGAGGCAGAACGTCCACAATGATGCACTTGGCCAAAAAGGGCGTATGCGTTTTTTCCTGAATATATTCAGGAAAAAACGCATACGCCCTTTTTGGCCAACCAAGCAAGCTTGCAAAGGAAATCTGCACTACAATGAAGTCTCACTTCCCCCCGGTCAAAAGGGCCATCTGAAAAAAGTGTAAAATCCAGAAAGGCAGGACAGGCCATGGAGAACTGGGAGCCTTGTTATGCTGATGGGCGGGATGTAAATTGCCAACAGACACTCGGGAGAAGTGTATGGTGTTTCCTGAAACATCTAAAAAACAAAGCAACAGAGCCTAGGGCACTTCCACTTATGGTCCTATAGCTTAGGGAAATTAAAATCAAAAAGACACAGCCACCCCAAAGTTTGGGACGCCTCTGTTTACAAGAACCTCGTTTACAGTACAAGTTCAACATCGCAGAAAGTGAAAAATGGATAAAGAAGTTGTGGTATTTACTTACAAAGCAATATCACTCAGCAATGAAATCTATGTCATCAGGCCCTTAGCAGCACAATGAGTGGATTCAGGTATGATGATTCTAACTGAAATAAGTCACACAGAAAAAGAAACATCATAAGATATCAGTAATACACGGAATGTAAACTTGGCTACACAGGAACTGAATTACAGAACAGAACAGGGTCTCAAATTTAGAAAACCAACTTATGCTTGCTTAAGGGGAAAGGTGAGTTGGGGTGCTGCATAAAACCAGAGATTGAAATGAGCACAGATAAAGTTCCTTAAGCCAAATATGGAATAGACAAGAGCTACTCCTTGCTCAACGAAATGGACTCAACACCGCATATTAAACGCCTAAGAATGTACCTGACTAGTAAGTATCTTAAAACCTATGGATTGCTATGTCTCCGAAAGAGAATCAAGCATGTGTACAGGGGCATAAACGCAGCAGTGATAGGATTGGAGAGGTTCGGTGAGCAAATGAAGACCCTTTGAAGTCATATTGCATGGTACCCATTCCACGGGTTTCAACTCCCAGGTTTAAGGTATTCTTCCTTCAGCTAAAACATGCATGTGGAACCCAGAGTATGATCAACCATGTGAATGGGAGACGTGTTCAAATATGTCTCAGTTTTCCTCCCCTGGTACTCGGGTGCAACATTCCAGACGCTTTACTAACACTCTCCCCACTTGGAGAGTCAGCGCCTTTAACCTCCTGTTTGGCCCAGTTTGCAATTTCTGCGGAAGATGAACAGGAATAGCGAGAACCAATGAGAGACTAGCTGGAGGTGTCTGGACGGGCAAATTTAACTCTCATTTCCCACCAGGAAGAGGAATAACCAAAGGCTCAGCGTGCCGTGCCGGAACCAGATTAGGGCCTGAAGCCATCCTGCGGTGTTGCGGCCAGCTCACAAGAAAGCGAGTTGAAGAAAGGAGCTCAGGGGCACTGTAATTCACAAACCTGCAGAGTTATAAATGACAGCTATCGTCCAAAAATAGACTGAAGTAAGGCTGCCAAGAGGACTTGAAAGCGGGGCAGAATTGCAGGAAACCGATTTCAGGAGGTAGACTGGAATTGCATTGAAAGCATAGGAAAAGAGGCAGAACGTCCACAATGATGCACTTGGCCAAAAAGGGCGTATGCGTTTTTTCCTGAATATATTCAGGAAAAAACGCATACGCCCTTTTTGGCCAACCAAGCAAGCTTGCAAAGGAAATCTGCACTACAATGAAGTCTCACTTCCCCCCGGTCAAAAGGGCCATCTGAAAAAAGTGTAAAATCCAGAAAGGCAGGACAGGCCATGGAGAACTGGGAGCCTTGTTATGCTGATGGGCGGGATGTAAATTGCCAACAGACACTCGGGAGAAGTGTATGGTGTTTCCTGAAACATCTAAAAAACAAAGCAACAGAGCCTAGGGCACTTCCACTTATGGTCCTATAGCTTAGGGAAATTAAAATCAAAAAGACACAGCCACCCCAAAGTTTGGGACGCCTCTGTTTACAAGAACCTCGTTTACAGTACAAGTTCAACATCGCAGAAAGTGAAAAATGGATAAAGAAGTTGTGGTATTTACTTACAAAGCAATATCACTCAGCAATGAAATCTATGTCATCAGGCCCTTAGCAGCACAATGAGTGGATTCAGGTATGATGATTCTAACTGAAATAAGTCACACAGAAAAAGAAACATCATAAGATATCAGTAATACACGGAATGTAAACTTGGCTACACAGGAACTGAATTACAGAACAGAACAGGGTCTCAAATTTAGAAAACCAACTTATGCTTGCTTAAGGGGAAAGGTGAGTTGGGGTGCTGCATAAAACCAGAGATTGAAATGAGCACAGATAAAGTTCCTTAAGCCAAATATGGAATAGACAAGAGCTACTCCTTGCTCAACGAAATGGACTCAACACCGCATATTAAACGCCTAAGAATGTACCTGACTAGTAAGTATCTTAAAACCTATGGATTGCTATGTCTCCGAAAGAGAATCAAGCATGTGTACAGGGGCATAAACGCAGCAGTGATAGGATTGGAGAGGTTCGGTGAGCAAATGAAGACCCTTTGAAGTCATATTGCATGGTACCCATTCCACGGGTTTCAACTCCCAGGTTTAAGGTATTCTTCCTTCAGCTAAAACATGCATGTGGAACCCAGAGTATGATCAACCATGTGAACGGGAGACGTGTTCAAATATGTCTCAGTTTTCCTCCCCTGGTACTCGGGTGCAACATTCCAGACGCTTTACTAACACTCTCCCCACTTGGAGAGTCAGCGCCTTTAACCTCCTGTTTGGCCCAGTTTGCAATTTCTGCGGAAGATGAACAGGAATAGCGAGAACCAATGAGAGACTAGCTGGAGGTGTCTGGACGGGCAAATTTAACTCTCATTTCCCACCAGGAAGAGGAAATAACCAAAGGCTCAGCGTGCCGTGCCGGAACCAGATTAGGGCCTGAAGCCATCCTGCGGTGTTGCGGCCAGCTCACAAGAAAGCGAGTTGAAGAAAGGAGCTCAGGGGCACTGTAATTCACAAACCTGCAGAGTTATAAATGACAGCTATCGTCCAAAAATAGACTGAAGTAAGGCTGCCAAGAGGACTTGAAAGCGGGGCAGAATTGCAGGAAACCGATTTCAGGAGGTAGACTGGAATTGCATTGAAAGCATAGGAAAAGAGGCAGAACGTCCACAATGATGCACTTGGCCAAAAAGGGCGTATGCGTTTTTTCCTGAATATATTCAGGAAAAAACGCATACGCCCTTTTTGGCCAACCAAGCAAGCTTGCAAAGGAAATCTGCACTACAATGAAGTCTCACTTCCCCCGGTCAAAAGGGCCATCTGAAAAAAGTGTAAAATCCAGAAAGGCAGGACAGGCCATGGAGAACTGGGAGCCTTGTTATGCTGATGGGCGGGATGTAAATTGCCAACAGACACTCGGGAGAAGTGTATGGTGTTTCCTGAAACATCTAAAAAACAAAGCAACAGAGCCTAGGGCACTGCCACTTATGGTCCTATAGCTTAGGGAAATTAAAATCAAAAAGACACAGCCACCCCAAAGTTTGGGACGGCTCTGTTTACAAGAACCTCGTTTACAGTACAAGTTCAACATCGCAGAAAGTGAAAAATGGATAAAGAAGCTGTGGTATTTACTTACAAAGCGATATCACTCAGCAATGAAATCTATGTCATCAGGCCCTTAGCAGCACAATGAGTGGATTCAGGTATGATGATTCTAACTGAAATAAGTCACACAGAAAAAGAAACATCATAAGATATCAGTAATACACGGAATGTAAACTTGGCTACACAGGAACTGAATTACAGAACAGAACAGGGTCTCAAATTTAGAAAACCAACTTATGCTTGCTTAAGGGGAAAGGTGAGTTGGGGTGCTGCATAAAACCAGAGATTGAAATGAGCACAGATAAAGTTCCTTAAGCCAAATATGGAATAGACAAGAGCTACTCCTTGCTCAACGAAATGGACTCAACACCGCATATTAAACGCCTAAGAATGTACCTGACTAGTAAGTATCTTAAAACCTATGGATTGCTATGTCTCCGAAAGAGAATCAAGCATGTGTACAGGGGCATAAACGCAGCAGTGATAGGATTGGAGAGGTTCGGTGAGCAAATGAAGACCCTTTGAAGTCATATTGCATGGTACCCATTCCACGGGTCTCAACTCTCCAGGTTTAAGGTATTCTTCCTTCAGCTAAAACATGCATGTGGAACCCAGAGTATGATCAACCATGTGATCGGGAGACGTGTTCAAATATGTCTCAGTTTTCCTCCCCTGGTACTCGGGTGCAACATTCCAGACGCTTTACTAACACTCTCCCCACTTGGAGAGTCAGCCCTTTAACCTCCTGTTTGGCCCAGTTTGCAATTTCTGCGGAAGATGAACAGGAATAGCGAGAACCAATGAGAGACTAGCTGGAGGTGTCTGGACGGGCAAATTTAACTCTCATTTCCCACCAGGAAGAGGAAATAACCAAAGGCTCAGCGTGCCGTGCCGGAACCAGATTAGGGCCTGAAGCCATCCTGCGGTGTTGCGGCCAGCTCACAAGAAAGCGAGTTGAAGAAAGGAGCTCAGGGGCACTGTAATTCACAAACCTGCAGAGTTATAAATGACAGCTATCGTCCAAAAATAGACTGAAGTAAGGCTGCCAAGAGGACTTGAAAGCGGGGCAGAATTGCAGGAAACCGATTTCAGGAGGTAGACTGGAATTGCATTGAAAGCATAGGAAAAGAGGCAGAACGTCCACAATGATGCACTTGGCCAAAAAGGGCGTATGCGTTTTTTCCTGAATATATTCAGGAAAAAACGCATACGCCCTTTTTGGCCAACCAAGCAAGCTTGCAAAGGAAATCTGCACTACAATGAAGTCTCACTTCCCCCGGTCAAAAGGGCCATCTGAAAAAAGTGTAAAATCCAGAAAGGCAGGACAGGCCATGGAGAACTGGGAGCCTTGTTATGCTGATGGGCGGGATGTAAATTGCCAACAGACACTCGGGAGAAGTGTATGGTGTTTCCTGAAACATCTAAAAAACAAAGCAACAGAGCCTAGGGCACTTCCACTTATGGTCCTATAGCTTAGGGAAATTAAAATCAAAAAGACACAGCCACCCCAAAGTTTGGGACGCCTCTGTTTACAAGAACCTCGTTTACAGTACAAGTTCAACATCGCAGAAAGTGAAAAATGGATAAAGAAGTTGTGGTATTTACTTACAAAGCAATATCACTCAGCAATGAAATCTATGTCATCAGGCCCTTAGCAGCACAATGAGTGGATTCAGGTATGATGATTCTAACTGAAATAAGTCACACAGAAAAAGAAACATCATAAGATATCAGTAATACACGGAATGTAAACTTGGCTACACAGGAACTGAATTACAGAACAGAACAGGGTCTCAAATTTAGAAAACCAACTTATGCTTGCTTAAGGGGAAAGGTGAGTTGGGGTGCTGCATAAAACCAGAGATTGAAATGAGCACAGATAAAGTTCCTTAAGCCAAATATGGAATAGACAAGAGCTACTCCTTGCTCAACGAAATGGACTCAACACCGCATATTAAACGCCTAAGAATGTACCTGACTAGTAAGTATCTTAAAACCTATGGATTGCTATGTCTCCGAAAGAGAATCAAGCATGTGTACAGGGGCATAAACGCAGCAGTGATAGGATTGGAGAGGTTCGGTGAGCAAATGAAGACCCTTTGAAGTCATATTGCATGGTACCCATTCCACGGGTTTCAACTCCCAGGTTTAAGGTATTCTTCCTTCAGCTAAAACATGCATGTGGAACCCAGAGTATGATCAACCATGTGATCGGGAGACGTGTTCAAATATGTCTCAGTTTTCCTCCCCTGGTACTCGGGTGCAACATTCCAGACGCTTTACTAACACTCTCCCCACTTGGAGAGTCAGCCCTTTAACCTCCTGTTTGGCCCAGTTTGCAATTTCTGCGGAAGATGAACAGGAATAGCGAGAACCAATGAGAGACTAGCTGGAGGTGTCTGGACGGGCAAATTTAACTCTCATTTCCCACCAGGAAGAGGAAATAACCAAAGGCTCAGCGTGCCGTGCCGGAACCAGATTAGGGCCTGAAGCCATCCTGCGGTGTTGCGGCCAGCTCACAAGAAAGCGAGTTGAAGAAAGGAGCTCAGGGGCACTGTAATTCACAAACCTGCAGAGTTATAAATGACAGCTATCGTCCAAAAATAGACTGAAGTAAGGCTGCCAAGAGGACTTGAAAGCGGGGCAGAATTGCAGGAAACCGATTTCAGGAGGTAGACTGGAATTGCATTGAAAGCATAGGAAAAGAGGCAGAACGTCCACAATGATGCACTTGGCCAAAAAGGGCGTATGCGTTTTTTCCTGAATATATTCAGGAAAAAACGCATACGCCCTTTTTGGCCAACCAAGCAAGCTTGCAAAGGAAATCTGCACTACAATGAAGTCTCACTTCCCCCGGTCAAAAGGGCCATCTGAAAAAAGTGTAAAATCCAGAAAGGCAGGACAGGCCATGGAGAACTGGGAGCCTTGTTATGCTGATGGGCGGGATGTAAATTGCCAACAGACACTCGGGAGAAGTGTATGGTGTTTCCTGAAACATCTAAAAAACAAAGCAACAGAGCCTAGGGCACTTCCACTTATGGTCCTATAGCTTAGGGAAATTAAAATCAAAAAGACACAGCCACCCCAAAGTTTGGGACGGCTCTGTTTACAAGAACCTCGTTTACAGTACAAGTTCAACATCGCAGAAAGTGAAAAATGGATAAAGAAGTTGTGGTATTTACTTACAAAGCAATATCACTCAGCAATGAAATCTATGTCATCAGGCCCTTAGCAGCACAATGAGTGGATTCAGGTATGATGATTCTAACTGAAATAAGTCACACAGAAAAAGAAACATCATAAGATATCAGTAATACACGGAATGTAAACTTGGCTACACAGGAACTGAATTACAGAACAGAACAGGGTCTCAAATTTAGAAAACCAACTTATGCTTGCTTAAGGGGAAAGGTGAGTTGGGGTGCTGCATAAAACCAGAGATTGAAATGAGCACAGATAAAGTTCCTTAAGCCAAATATGGAATAGACAAGAGCTACTCCTTGCTCAACGAAATGGACTCAACACCGCATATTAAACGCCTAAGAATGTACCTGACTAGTAAGTATCTTAAAACCTATGGATTGCTATGTCTCCGAAAGAGAATCAAGCATGTGTACAGGGGCATAAACGCAGCAGTGATAGGATTGGAGAGGTTCGGTGAGCAAATGAAGACCCTTTGAAGTCATATTGCATGGTACCCATTCCACGGGTTTCAACTACCCAGGTTTAAGGTATTCTTCCTTCAGCTAAAACATGCATGTGGAACCCAGAGTATGATCAACCATGTGATCGGGAGACGTGTTCAAATATGTCTCAGTTTTCCTCCCCTGGTACTCGGGTGCAACATTCCAGACGCTTTACTAACACTCTCCCCACTTGGAGAGTCAGTCCCTTTAACCTCCTGTTTGGCCCAGTTTGCAATTTCTGCGGAAGATGAACAGGAATAGCGAGAACCAATGAGAGACTAGCTGGAGGTGTCTGGACGGGCAAATTTAACTCTCATTTCCCACCAGGAAGAGGAATTAACCAAAGGCTCAGCGTGCCGTGCCGGAACCAGATTAGGGCCTGAAGCCATCCTGCGGTGTTGCGGCCAGCTCACAAGAAAGCGAGTTGAAGAAAGGAGCTCAGGGGCACTGTAATTCACAAACCTGCAGAGTTATAAATGACAGCTATCGTCCAAAAATAGACTGAAGTAAGGCTGCCAAGAGGACTTGAAAGCGGGGCAGAATTGCAGGAAACCGATTTCAGGAGGTAGACTGGAATTGCATTGAAAGCATAGGAAAAGAGGCAGAACGTCCACAATGATGCACTTGGCCAAAAAGGGCGTATGCGTTTTTTCCTGAATATATTCAGGAAAAAACGCATACGCCCTTTTTGGCCAACCAAGCAAGCTTGCAAAGGAAATCTGCACTACAATGAAGTCTCACTTCCCCCCGGTCAAAAGGGCCATCTGAAAAAAGTGTAAAATCCAGAAAGGCAGGACAGGCCATGGAGAACTGGGAGCCTTGTTATGCTGATGGGCGGGATGTAAATTGCCAACAGACACTCGGGAGAAGTGTATGGTGTTTCCTGAAACATCTAAAAAACAAAGCAACAGAGCCTAGGGCACTTCCACTTATGGTCCTATAGCTTAGGGAAATTAAAATCAAAAAGACACAGCCACCCCAAAGTTTGGGACGCCTCTGTTTACAAGAACCTCGTTTACAGTACAAGTTCAACATCGCAGAAAGTGAAAAATGGATAAAGAAGTTGTGGTATTACTTACAAAGCAATATCACTCAGCAATGAAATCTATGTCATCAGGCCCTTAGCAGCACAATGAGTGGATTCAGGTATGATGATTCTAACTGAAATAAGTCACACAGAAAAAGAAACATCATAAGATATCAGTAATACACGGAATGTAAACTTGGCTACACAGGAACTGAATTACAGAACAGAACAGGGTCTCAAATTTAGAAAACCAACTTATGCTTGCTTAAGGGGAAAGGTGAGTTGGGGTGCTGCATAAAACCAGAGATTGAAATGAGCACAGATAAAGTTCCTTAAGCCAAATATGGAATAGACAAGAGCTACTCCTTGCTCAACGAAATGGACTCAACACCCCATATTAAACGCCTAAGAATGTACCTGACTAGTAAGTATCTTAAAACCTATGGATTGCTATGTCTCCGAAAGAGAATCAAGCATGTGTACAGGGGCATAAACGCAGCAGTGATAGGATTGGAGAGGTTCGGTGAGCAAATGAAGACCCTTTGAAGTCATATTGCATGGTACCCATTCCACGGGTCTCAACTCTCCAGGTTTAAGGTATTCTTCCTTCAGCTAAAACATGCATGTGGAACCCAGAGTATGATCAACCATGTGAACGGGAGACGTGTTCAAATATGTCTCAGTTTTCTTCCCCTGGTACTCGGGTGCAACATTCCAGACGCTTTACTAACACTCTCCCCACTTGGAGAGTCAGCGCCTTTAACCTCCTGTTTGGCCCAGTTTGCAATTTCTGCGGAAGATGAACAGGAATAGCGAGAACCAATGAGAGACTAGCTGGAGGTGTCTGGACGGGCAAATTTAACTCTCATTTCCCACCAGGAAGAGGAATTAACCAAAGGCTCAGCGTGCCGTGCCGGAACCAGATTAGGGCCTGAAGCCATCCTGCGGTGTTGCGGCCAGGTCACAAGAAAGCGAGTTGAAGAAAGGAGCTCAGGGGCACTGTAATTCACAAACCTGCCAGAGTTATAAATGACAGCATCGATTTCAGAAAATAGCATGAACGTCCACAATGGCTGGCCAAAAAGAGGATATTGAACATACGGGGCAAGAACTTGCAGGAAACCGATTTCAGGAGGTAGACTGGATTGCATTGAAAGCATATGGAAAAGTAGGCAGAATCGTCCA